>NW_017296157.1:2860754-2976809 GCF_001594075.2 Trachymyrmex cornetzi | reverse complement strand
GCCCCCCCCCGCCCCTCCTCCGCCCCTATCGGTCGTTTCTCCGACGCGGGCCGCGCTCCCGTAAAGTTACGAGTTCCCGCCCACTCGAAATCGACGTCGATCGACCAGCCGAGCGCATCGAGAAAATTAGTCGAGCGTGTCTTTTCGTTCTGCGAGACCCTGCAAACGGCGACGGCGCGTCCCTCCGTTGAAAATCTCTTTCTCTCTCTCTATCTCTCTCTCTCCACGACCTTTTTCCTCACGCACACACATCTGCAAAAATGCGCGCGCAAACTTGGCCGAGCACGTACCGGATCCGATTTTTCGTCTGGCACTACCGGGGGTCGCTCCTAACATGGCGCGCAAATGCGTAGGAGGGATCCTCTGCAGATTGGAGAAATGTCGAAGCGAATGTATTACAGGAATTCAAGGACTTCGAAGGGCTTCCCGATCGACCGTTCGTATTTTGGCTATAATATTTTTTCGTCCTGAACAATTTCATAAATTCTTCTTACATATCGAAACACTGAAAGAACAATTTTGCTGAAAAATTTCAAAATTTGGTTACATACAGATCTGAAAATAATTTTTTGGATCATCAAAATAATTTTGCAGAAATCTTAAGCATAATGATGAGCAATGCTGTAAAATGTTCTGATATTCTACCAATTTTGTCGTCTCACATAATAATTTTAATGATTCAACAAAATTCTTTTTCAGATGTGTGTGTATCTAAATTTTTAGATTCTTTAGTAAAACAATTTAATAACAACTAATAGATAATAAACTTTCATAAATATGTAAAATTGCCAAAATACGGACTGCCGTTATCTAAATTCAGATTTTAGTTTATCTAAATTCAAGATTTCATTTCTGCGAGCAAATCGTCCAACAATGTATATCGGAAAATGCATTATTAATTTTATTACGATTTAAAAACAGTACGAATATGAATTTAACGCATTGTTTCCTTCAAATTGTTCATTTGTACAGTATGCCATTTACGCCACTTACATAATTACTCAGCGAACAGGAAATTAACGTACATGATGTGACATGGAGGTTGAATTAACGAGGTAACGATATTTTAGCACCGTTAGTTTTGATGTTTACATTAAACACATTTCATAGTATTTATCGGTGTTCTCATGTCCGTTAATTGCGAAACTCTTTTTCTCTTTCTCTTACCAAAGTCATAACTTGAAACTAATTATGAGATAAAATATGAATAAAGCTTTATTTAAATCGAACAGATATGGTGGAACAAATCTCACTAAGTACAATAATTAATTAAAATAAATGCCAAGTGCATTGTTAGATAAAAAAAAGCAATGATAACTCAATCCCACAAGTTGAATAACATTTTATTATTTTTAATTTTCATGTGTGTCAAAATATAAATCAATTCATTTTTGTAATTAGTTTCAAAATAATTAAAATCCACATTAACGTATGCATTTAAATAATAAACTAAATTTGAATAAAATTGAACACATTTTCTTAAGTTAAATTGTTTAATTTTATTGCTTTAATTAAATTAACGACATACTAGGACATAGCAGGGAGCTGTGGAGGCCTATAAAACTGATTGAAACTGACTCAAATATAATTTGATATTATATGAATTTAATAAAGTATTGCTATATAGCTAAATCGTATTCAGCCTTTATGTTTAATTAAACGTAATTGAAAGCTATTTATTAAATCATCGATGACTTAATTCACACTTTTCGTATTAATAACCCTATATTTAATATCTATTAATATTTTATTAACCCTAGCCAATACCAAAAAATCCTTTTGAAGACTAATAGTCCTAACAATATAATTTTGATTGCAATAAAACTTTCCTAGTCACATCGTATTATAGTTAATGACAAAATATGTAAAAATATAAAAAATATATAAAAATAGCCCTTTTTTTGTAAATTGCACACTTCTTAAAATTGTGATGTGATGGAATATAATTTGGAAAACAGATTCGTATTCAACATCCAAAAAATTATAAAAAATGACTAGTCTCGTGCTAAAAAAAAGTCATTTTTTGCCGAACAGTGTTATTTACGTAGCAAAGTACCACAGGCAAATTAATATCGGTTCGTACACGACGGTTGCAATAAAAACGTCTCTTTAAAATCGATATACGAACAAAACGAACATGCACTCCATCTGACATAGAAGATCATGGGTCGCGAAGGTTGGTGCAAATTCTCGTCTTTGTATGCAAATCGCGTAGCGCACTCACGGAAACTCACTGAAGGCGAGAAACTGACTTAACACTCGACTTTGCCCGTTTGTCGTCGGTTCTATCGGTTGACGAATTCCCTAACGATAATTTTATTCGGAAAGTTCGCATACGAGTTGAGAAACGAGAAATCGGTACCGAAGATGAAGTACCATGCATTTTTGTCGACGAGTAAGCCCGCGATCGTTCATTAAAAAATATTTAACGTCATATTCGAAATGTATAGAACGTATATTCGCATATTACATGACAGATATATACCTATATATATGTAGAGCGAAAATCACGTAAATATGAACTCAAGAAGATAAAATTTAAAATAAAATTCAAGAAGATAAAATCTGAAATAAAGATTCATATTAAAAAAATTCGTTATACATTTTTCACTTATTACGTAATCAATTAAGTATACTTACAATACATATAAATATATTTTATTTCTGTTATACATGGAGAGAACTTTTTTTTCCTAATTATACGTAAATATTTTTAAAAAATTTGTGATACATGTATATTTTTGAAATGTTTCACGGATTAAAATCGTGATTTTCTTTTATTATTTTTTGTATACATTCGCCTTTACATATGCCCGGTCGAAGAAAAATGTTCTTCGTTTCCGCCATCGTCAATCTCATGAAAAATTCGATGGCGGAGCGTATTATTCCTCTCAATGCTTCGCCAAACTGTTTGAGATAGGGCCGCGAAATGCGTCCGAGAATGGCCATCTATCACATCGTAAGAGCATCGAACCAAGAAAACGGCAGACCAACTATTTTTGACTTGTTGACTGCCCGCGCAAAAATCTATAAATTTCTTTCCTCTATGCGCGTCAGGAGTAGAAAATTTCTCTTCGCGATCGCGATAAATTTTTATCAATAAAAAGTCTCGTCAGTATTAAACCATTGCGTAAAATAATATTCCGTAGGAAAATATCTAAAAGCGTTTCTACGAGCAGCACGTATTTCCAAGTTATTTCATTTAATCCATCACGCGAAGAGCGAAGCTGTTATTTTATATATGCATTTCTCTTATTCTTTTCATCTCTAGTTCGTGCTTTTATCAAAAATTTGCCCTAATTATTGCAATAATAAAGGAACATAACTTAAAAATTAAATCTATTATATATACCTATTTTTGCTCTTTGTGTAATACATAAAAAATGTTCAAGTGTCTAAATTTAATAATTTAATAAAACATGATTTTATAAAAATAGAGTTTTAAAAAATTTGTCAATATCAAATGCATTTAATTAAGAAATGAATTCGTTTATATCTCTCATTCTTTGATTTATGTTCGTCAAATTTTATTCATTAAATCGTCTCAAAAATCCTCAATGCTAGAATCTCCGTAATTATCTTGACACTAATGACGATTTTTATTCTTTTCAATTCGGCTTTCTAACGTCAGAAAAAAAAAATAGATAAAACGACAAACGTCACGCCTGGAAAGGAGCACTTCGTACTGTGCACACACACGCGCGCACACGAATACCGGCGTGTACACATCAGCGTCGCACGACTTTAGTCGTCGATCTTCAAGACAAATATTATTCCGAAAAATTGGATTACCGTTATCGTCCACCACCGAACGCCAACAGCTGTGCGTCGGCGGATCGTCCCGATCTACCAATACATACGCAATATGCGTGCGTGCGAGCGCGCCTGAAAAACTTTCGAGGCTATCACATCCCAATCTTCTTCTCCTCTAACATTCAATCTCTCCCTTTTCTCTTTTGCACACCAGACCGCGATACCTCACGAATTTTCGGTATATCTCAACCATGCGAAATGGTGTCGCCCGTTATGATAGATACAGGCAGAAACCATCGGCTCCAGAAATACGCGTTTTTCCATAATGCGCGATAACATCGCGGAATGAAGGTCGAGTAATATTTTGTATACTATACTATACTCAAATATTTGCTGAAAGTATAACTAAAAGATCGAGAGAAATCATCATTTACCACCATTTTTTTGTTTTTACATAAATTAATTTCATTCAATAAAAAATTTTAAATAACAATTGAATATTAAATAAAAACTACTAAATAAATTTATTTAATTATATTAATAAATTAATTAACTATTAAATAAATAGAGAAAATAATTCATACATCGATTTTAATTTGCGTAAATTTACGCGTTCTCAGTGTTAAGAATTAATAGTTGAGAAAACTTGCGAATCGTGCGCTTAAGAAACAAGAAGGGGCGAATGTACTTAGCAGGGCGAAAGGAAGGGTGTAGCTCCAGTTCCCTAATACTCTCTTTGATAACTCTCTCGAATACAGAACGATAGAGTCTCGTAATACCCAGATTAATATACCCCAGCTTTAGGCCTGTATCAATTCGCAGAAGACCCACGGTGACATCGACGTCGCGCCCCAAACAACGCATTGACAACCACAAGCTGGTATCACAAGCTTCTTATCGTCCTCAATAATTAACAGATCTGTCAAAAAAAAATATTTAAATGCGGCGCTTTTAACCGCCGGCCAAATTGAATTTTGAAAGGCACAATCGATATATTGATTGTAAATTCTGGCAGATAAATTTAAAATCTGTTAAAAAGTAAGTAAAATATAATTAGATATCCATGTCAGTAAAAATTCGTTGTTAAAGCTTTCCAAGTAACCAAGAATTTTTTCAGATACTTTTTATACAGTCCAGGACAATATAGAAACCTGCATTGAAACTCAAAGACCCAGATTGTTGATGGAAGGTGTAAAATTCTACATGGCTGGCGGAGCTTTAATGAATGTCCTTACTGAATTTTTTAAAATGTGAATCTTGAGTTCGCGCCTGCTATAGTATGTAATTTTTTAATAGTAAGATTAACATGCTTTTATTAAAAAATGTTAAAACGCAAAGGATTAAACTTTATATGAATAGCAAAAATGTAAGTGCAGAAAGAAGTTATAAGTAGCAGAAAGAAATTATGATATAAAATTAATAAAATCTAATCGAAAATTCCGCTAAGAAAATTTAACTCGAGTATTAGAGACAGATTTTATTTTGGTTGGCATTGCTTGCAAGTTTTTTGTTTGCACGTCATGGGATATCTATAATATCTACGTAATAGCAAGGAAAACGTCGATGTGCGCGCGAGCAAGCATCTACTACCGACCTTGCAGGAAGAGAAGAGACGAGACCGAGTACGAATGCAGAGCGAGTGCATTTCGCGGGCCACGGTATTTCAGAAATTTCCCGATACCGCCTCTCACTCTATCGACGTTCCTTCACCGCCCTCTGTCCGTCCCTCCTCTTTCCTCCAACGATTTCGTTCTCTCGCTCTCTCAGACGAGGACGCGGATGATACTCTCATACCGAGGACTCACGCACGATGGACAACGTTTCCTCTCACGCAAAGAAAGAAATCTGTTCAATTCTGGTATGCATTTCTCAAATGAAAATGATTAGGAAGCGGGAACAATAACCGACTCGTTTCATATACCGGACACCGTCGGATTATCGGACAGACCCTCGGTCAGACACTCGTGTGAGTGACTTAATTCTTCCTCCAACTTGGCGCACGCTATGAGAAAGCTCGTGAAATCCGAGGGAATAACGAAATCGTCGCGATCTCGTATGCGGCGAAGTTTATTGCTGGCGCCAGTTGTGTCGTGTGGAGAACGTTACTTTATTGCTGGCAGAGCTATCGTTTAATGTTAGCGATTGAGAAGTATCCGGTTCTGACAGGATATTGGTCTAGATTGTCCCAGAATCAAAAATATCCGATATTGTTATTGAAACAATATCGGAGATATCGATACTTTGAAGGAGTATCTTGCCAACATTAACAAGAGGACTAAATTTATACAATAACTTTTGGTACCACACAGAAAAACAAAGAATAATTTTGATGAAATATTTAAAAATTTAGATAGATAGAGAGCAGAATAATTTATTGAAATATCACCAAAATAATTATATAGAAAACTCAAACGTGATGAGCAATACATAAACAATAAATATAGATATAAAATTTCGTTTGTGCAAAACAAAAGAAAGAAAAACAGCCAAGATAGTGTTAAATAAAAATAAGTTTAATTTAACAAACAAAAATAAAACATAAGTTTTATTTTACGTAAAATGAAACTAGATTTATTTTTGTTCAACATCTCTTGATTGCTCGTTCCTTATTGCTTAGCCCTCTTTCTTTTCTTTAATAATGATGAGCAATGTTGCAAATTTTGATACTTTGAGATTGAATAAAACTATTTTCTAATCTATGTCTGACTAAATTTTTTTTTAGCAAAACCGTTATTTTCGAATACACCTAACGGACAAATTAGTTAATGGATTTACGATGTTTTGCGTTTCGCGGTTCCAATTTTCGTAGATTTCTGAAGAGCTCTTTTATCTCGCTTCACAAAAGGTTAATTGTGACGATCAATCTCGTTTTGGCATACACCCGGAGTGATGTGCAAGTCAATTGCGTGAGTGCGAGCAAACAGTATATCCTACGACACGTTTTGCACCCGTATACCCCGCATTTGCATGCGAGTAGAGACTTTTATGTATCGTACTTTAATATTTATCGGATTTACGGGTGATGACAGCGCATTGTTTACGCGCCATGTGCCTGCAAAAATAAGTATATCTACTGTGCGAAACTCTAAACCGCAACTCACCCCAATTTTATTCCTGTCACCTCATAAAACCGGTCGCACGTGAAAGGGCACTTGTACGCTCGACATTATTATAATCGAGTATCGATTGCTATTAAGCTTAAATGGTTATTAGCTTTTGAGTAAAATCGCTCGTTATGTTTTCGCATTTGTCCGATATGTCAACGAGGAAAAGTGTGCCAAACAGCCATCTCTCGATAACACGGGAGAGAAATTCAAGGGGAACAAGGGGAACACGAGCGATGGCGAGTCTTCTGGTTGGACGAATTGTAGCGTAATCCGTTTTGTCTTTTAAAAGGAAGTAAATGAGGGAGAGAGTAACCAGTTATGCAACCCCATGCGCGCTCGTCGCGGCGCAAGTATCAGCGTACGACACGCTCGAACGACACGCGAGCGAACGAGCGAGCGCGAGCGGACGTTCGTGCGCGTCAGGTGAAACAGGAACAAGCAGGTAGGAACGAGCGAGCGAGTGAGAGAGTACGGGGGTGAGTCTCTGCTCTTGACAGGTACGCATTGCCGACTACACCCCCTGCGCGCTCGCGCGTTCGTCGACCTTCCGCACCACCTCCTCCTCCACCGCCTCCTCCGCCGCACCAAACCCCGGCCGAGCCATCCCTTGCCAACGAACGTCGAAAGCACGAACTCTGCCACGGAGAGATTTCGGGATCTCGCATCGCTGATCGAATCGTTCGTGCATACTTCGCGAACGGGGGATTAATTCGGCCGCGACTAATCCGGGAATTGGCCGTGAGCGGAGCCGACGCGAGTTGCACGCTCGCGCGAGCGAGGATTCGCGATTCGTTGTTTAGGGCGTGGTGGCCCATACTGCCCGATGCTCCAATATGTCAACTGATAAAGAGATTCGTAAGACACAACTCAAATTATCCTTAACAAATATTACAAGAAGCACTGTGGATATACTTAAACGAAATATCAGCTATTACTGGCCAAAAAATATTTGTCATAAATATCTCCTGAAATCAGCTGCAAAAAACAAACCACAAACAATTTGGCTTATAATGGCTTTTTGCAACGAAATTACTATATTTTGCTACAGTTTTAGGTAAATAACTTTTAAACGAGTAAATAGAGCTAAATGAACTTTTGCACAAATATTCATTAGTTATATTAGTTACATATAAACAATTTTATATTTTATCGCAAATAAGTACTACAAAACGATTTTACGTATGAATTAAGACAAATAAAAAATTAAGTAACTTTTAATCCTCTAGTTGCAAGGTTTGCAAATTGTTTTACAAGTTTGCAGCATTCATTTTAAAATTAAATTCAGCATAAATTCGGAGAAAATTCGGGATCCGTAAATTTATTATACTTAAGAACTGAAGATAGAAACATATGTATAGAGCATTAAATATTAAAATATAATACTTCTTTCCCCTCCCGCATAGCTATAAAAGCTATACGTCGATATATTGATATATATATCGATTCTTCCCTTATATATTTTATGATAAGACGATATACCGTCCCTAGAGAGTTAAACTAATAAGAGAATTGTGCTCAAATTTTTACTCAGATATTCAGATGTAATAACAAACGTAAAACAATCTATAAAATTTTTATATTTTTAGTAACACTCTGAGATATATATAACACATACCGAGGGGATAACCACTAGCTGAAATATTGTCCCGCAGATTACATGATTTCATATAATTTCATCTGATTACAAATAATTTTTTTCACTACATTTGAAGTAATTTGATAAAATATACGATTTTATTTAATTAATTTTGATATTATACAATAATTTCTCGTGGTTGCATATGTAATTATCGGATTATACGTAGAGATTTCATATGAATTTTATAATGATTTCGAGGACTCTGTCCCAAGATTACATTAAGTGGTTATCCCCCCCCCCCTCGATACATACATCATTAAAGCAAAAACAAAAATTAACTTCGGACGGGACGTTGTATAAGAATAATAAAAATTTTTTCTCCTGAATAACAAACGTAAAACAATGAAATTTTTATATTTTTTGTAAAGCTTTGAGAATGTGACACATACGTTCTAAAAGAAAAAAACAAAAATTAACTTCTAACGTGCCGATGTATAAAAATAATAAAACTTTGTTTTTCCTCAATTTAAAATCGATTTTAATAAATATTCAATCGCAGAGGATTTTAATATATCAAATGTAAAAGAACTACGATCGATACACGATAAAAATACCTTCATCCAATTTTCGTTATGAAAAAATCATCGATAAACTCTCCTCCAAGTTACCTCGGGCAATTTGTATAGCGGTGGAACAATGGCAGCTTCCTTCGTTTATAGAACGCGTCATCTTTTATCTCAACTTTTATCCAGTAAAAACTGTGCCACAAAATTTCTTTCGCCATTGTGACCATACTTATTAATGTTACCAACGCGTAATACCGTCATGTCCCACGGTCGCGAGTGGTAAAAAAAGAAGAAAAGAAAGAAGAAAAAAATCGAGGTGCTCCGACGAGCAGCCAGAAAAGGTAATTCGCGGGCTGGCGCTATCGCGGGGAAAACACGACGTTCCCCGATGTACGAGATGCACCGCGCCGTTGCACCGGACGTCGCGACTCTCGCGGGGAGAGACCATTCTCTGCATAAAACAAAAGGCGGCGCAATACGATATCCCACGAGTTTCGTACTTACGTTTCGTGCATATTTCAAGCGTGTCGCGCACTTGGAGAGACCATATCGGGATTCGCCAGCCGACTGCAGTTTATACGACGTGTACGATGCGCGCGCGCGATATTTTTATTATTATTCACGTGCATACGTGTGTACATTACTGTACCAGCACAACGGATGCGCGCGCGGATCGCATATTACTGTCGTAAAGCGACTTCATTTCCGATTCGGTGGACGTCACAAGATCTTATCGAATAGCAAATGGTGTTCAGATTATGATAAAACGAAATGAATAACGAGATATATAAAAGCAAAAGTTCACGAATACATCTAAAGAATATTTTACTTACGAAACAAAAAATACCTTCTTGCTCGCACGGTATCCTTCTTCAATATTAATTGCAAGTGTTTCACGATAGAACGTGGTAGAATTTAATTCTTCATTACTGGTCCGTCCACAAGTGAATTCAATTGTAAAGCGCCGGAATTAACAGTGAGGTCAATAATTTAAACTATAAAGACGAGAACAAATGGCAAGAAAATGCGTAAATTAATAGTAACGATATACAATAACCAAATGTGAAAATGTATACGTAATATTGACGATGTGAGAAATGTTACGACCCATCATAAAACCATCGAAATCGAAATACGTCATCTGATATTTGCTCCTCCGGATATTTCCTTACAATTGCGCGAATCGCATATCCATTGGTGCATACATGCCACAATCGGGTTCCTTTACATTTTCGAAGTATAACGATGCTAATGGTCCACTCCGACGGGCAATACGATTGCCCGCGGCAGTTCCCTTCTATGCAAGTACCTACCATTGATCGCGCGAGTGCCTGCAACTTGCATTCTCGAGTGGCAATTCGACTGTGAAAGATGATGAGCGATATACATATAACGTATCTCAAACGTAAAATACAAAGATCGGAGGCACAGATGAAATAATGTCGAAATATAATGCTAGATATTTATAACTAAAGTTATGCATGTGTAATAAGAAGATTAAGGTCCGTTTCCATCAAGGTAGATTAATTTTAAAGTAGGTTCAATTTATTCTTCATCTTTGTCTAATTCTTAGAACCAGAAAAAGATAAAGAGCAAACTTGTACCGAGATTAAAATAATAATCTACGAGTACATTGGTGAAAAGAGGCATAAGACATCCTTCCTACTCATAATGCAATGCAATCGATCGTCTAATTCCACTTTTTTGCGATGCATTATCTGTGGATATAATAGTGGGTAAGTTCTGGCTTTACACTGTTAAATCTTATAGGGTCAAATTAACTTAATGTGAGTCGCCACTGCTCCTACTCAATAATATCGTTATTTTTTACTAAAACAGTGGTTATATTTGACACTATACAGTATCAATTTAACATTATATAGTGTCGAATTTAATTATCATTTTAGTTAAAAACGATATATTTAGTTATAGGAGCAGTGGCGACTCACATTAAGTTAAATTTGGCACTATAGATTTAACAGTGTAATGTCTAATCTTCTTACGTGTAACTTTGTTTATAATAATACATGTAATATATTTATATATTTAATAATATATTTGTAATAATATATTAATTATACATATATTAGTATCACTCTGAAAAGAATTTAATCGCATTAATTGGAATTCTGGTTGAAAATAGATAAATTAAAGTTTTTTAAGTAAAAAAAGCGCCAATTACGGTCAAAGTTAGAATAATTTATCTATTTGTAGTTTAAATAAATTTATTTAATATAGGACTACGTGCTGATTACTTTTAGACTTTAAACACAAATTAAAATAATAGTATTATACCCCTTAAATTAAATTAGATCAATTCAATTTGATGCTAACATTTTAAAACCTGTAAAGAACTTGTTACAAAAAGTATTACCTTAGTCGGGATTCAAACCTGGAACTGACAGAATTTTCTGGTTGAATCTATTAAAATTCTAGTGAGATGTATAACCAGAATTCTGATTGATATGATCAAAATCTTCTAGTTGGTTCATTTTCAATCAAGAAATTTTGCTCAGTGTAAGTATCGATCTGCATATATATGGTTTCAACTCATCAGTACCTAGTCTATGCAGACTAGAAAATAGTCTACTCCCTGAGGATATATATTTATATCATCCTCTATTACTCATTTAAAAATATTATCAGGAAAAAAGTTAACCGACTTTGCTTAATTTTTATGAATAATGATTTTTGGATTGTCGCGTTTGATTCTCATTATTAGTTTCTATATAATTTGTTGTTAACCTATGATTGCATTTAATTAAATAAATAAATAAAGATAATAATAATAATACTTCAATACAGAGTTATATTCATAATTTTTCATAAATACCGTCAGTGAATCAGATCGTTAACATTAAGATTTTTCGCGCGTACATTTTATTTATCTAGATATTCATTGTAGTACACGAACGCTATCTTTCAGGTTTGTAATTTTTATATTTTACTTCGGTACGTGCTTTTCAAGAAGCAGAAACGAACGAACAGAAGGAGTCACACGTCTGCAAAAAAATGTAATAGTGAAAAAGCAGGGTACCTGCATGTGCTGCACGATCGTATTTCCGCAAATTGTCACGCCAGAGGTTAAAGGATTAAACGACGATATTCTCCGTTCAAACCCGAAGTGACGTTTAGCTAGGGTATATCGTCATAATTCAGGTGGAATCGCGCGACACACGTCGCGCCACGTAAATCTGAGAGGAACGAGATTTCTCGCGAGAGCGAATATTTCTCGCTAGAGCGTATTATCGAGGGAGGGCAACAGGCACTAGATACATCAATCCCTCCGTTCCCCTCGAGATATTTCGCCATCTTTTCGTGCTCTCTGCATTTGCGACAAAAGACGAATACGCGCCTGAGGCAATAATTCAGAAATGCGGCACGACTTCATCCGTTGTATATGCATAGAGTCGTTTTCTCTCTCTCTCTCTCTTTCTCTTTCGCTCTTTGATCGAGACGATGGAGCACCGTTCGTGCGCAAGCTATGGCACAAGGTGCCATAAGTGGCCCCACGAAACGACCAGGAAACTCATGGCAAAAGTCACTTGTGCACAAATCTCCATAGTACCTGGGTATATGCCGTAGCCCAGTGTTACGTGCCCTTACGCTCTCTCCCGCGATACGATACGTACCTATATACGTTTATCCCTCTGCCTCTCCCGCCTGCGGCATTCGGGATGGCGATAATGATGTTCGCGCTTAAATAAGCCGCGTTGCGTAACGACTACTGCGCCCCTTAGACTGAAACCCTTAACTTAGTACGAGCCGATAATCGCTGCGTGTATGTAGGCTGTCAGGAATATTGGATTATGGACTTTCCTTTTGGAAACTACCGTTTGCCGCGAAGCTTCGATTGGCACGAAAGCAAAATTGAGCGATTTCGTGATGCTAAGGCATTTTAGTCGACGTAGCATTTTGGCGCGAAAGATTTATTATCTATTTATAGTGATTGTACATTATGTAAAACTTGAAAAATTTCTTAACGTAGGTAAGATTTTAGTAGAAAATAGTGAAAATTATTCATTCAACGTTCTAAGCCTCACTCGGATGTTAAGTACATTTAAGTATTACCCACTAATCTCTTTCGAAATACTTCACTCTCTGCCGAATAAATTTTTTAAATCAATTTCAAGATAATATTACTTAAAAGTTGGATGGGCTACCGCAAGTAGCTCAATAATGTATCACACTTTGCCAAAAGAGAGTTACTTATTTCAAAAATGTTATGAAATTTATTTATTGCACAAAATGTGCTATTGCAATTGTAAAAAGAAGAAATAATATGATTCGGCATGGAATGTAGAATTACATTCGCCTCGTTTTCCACGATATTAAAAATGGTTGTATGAATTTTATTTCGGAAAATTCTAATTTATTAGCGTTTTTACATCTATATTTGAAGTGGAAGTTGGATATGAATTCTCCCTTTATCGTCATAGCGGGAAATATAATAGCTACATATGCATTCGTTGCAGAGAAATGCAGCTTGAAAATATGGGAACACAAGAATGATAAACAAGAGACGAACGCGTTTTTGGGTTTTCTACCGTTTAGTCGTTCAACAGCGACAGATGTTCTTGGCCTAGCTGGTCTAACATCTGTGTGATCATCTCATCAATTTTGTAATTTGACGTAAAAATAGCGTCATTGGCACTCATATTAATTCAACAAAATTGCACTTGCATCATTCTTAAATAATTATGTGTAACAATTTCTATTTTTCCTATAATTAATTATAACATTTACATATTTTTTATTTAAATTAGATGAAATTTGAGAAAATACAAAAATGTAGTAAACTCATTAAAAGTCGATTTTAAATCTTTTGAACTTTTTCGTTTCTGCATTATCGAAAACAAAATAAGAATATTTAAAATGACCCAATTCCTTTTTTCGCGGAAAAATTGATTTTACTAAAATATCTAAAAATGTAGCTAAATATAGATCTAAAAATAATTTATACCATTAAAATAATTATATAAGACGCTCAATAAGCTAGTTGTTAGAATGTTAAAACTTTTTGCAGCGTTGTTCATTGCGCTTGAGCGTATTCTACGTAAACTATTTGTAATTATATTATATACATACATATTAAATAATTATTTTGATAGTTTAACAAAATTATTTTCAGATCTAGATTTAGCTAAATTTGTAAATACTTAACAAAACCGTTCTTTCCGTGTGATATTATTTTATACATTTATGCTAAATTTTTTAATTCCATCTTCTATATATATTGTAGAAAAAACATCTTTAATACTGTGAATTCTATTAAGCTTTTACATCAATATCATCCGCGTTTTGGTACGATCGACTGTTCAGGCAATTATTTTGGTCCCGAAAACGCAAAAGGCTTGCAACTAAGTTGGCGCAGAGAGCGTAATTTTGGGAACGTAACTATTGCCGGGTATCCGTACTTTCCAATTAATTCTGGCACGCTCGTGTTTGCGAGAGTCTAATTTAAATGAATAAATTACATCCGCGCCCCCGTTTAAACGCGGGTCGTTCTATATTTACAGCCACATCAAATACATACATTATCATTACGCCGGAGGAATTAGCTGTGAAAATTACGATTTAAATGCCCGAAGTGCAAATTATGATATAATTCGCTCACGATGAATAATACTATTTGTTCGCGGAATTTGGCGGCGAACATTTTCTCGCACAAATCCGCCGGCAACTGCAACAACTGCAGCTTTTGCATCGAGTGCGCTCACCGAAAGATCATAATTCCGCAAATAAGCAATTGTCGTACGATAAATTGCGTGATTAACGGTGCCGCGTTAATTACCACGAGTAAAACGTTCGGGTGCACCCCTTGCCGGATTAAAAATAAAAATGTGGACTATTATAACGAAAACTTCGTGCACAGCTTCGAGTTTTCGCGATCGTAGTTGAAAAATACCTTCAATTGAGGCGTTAAACGCAAGAGCTTCGAGCACCACACGTTGGTTCGCGTGGTCACAATGTTATCGCTCATCTCGTGGTCACGTTCTCATGGACGCGTGACTTTGCCTGTGCCACAAAAAAAAAAGATTTGCACGAGCGCTTTTTTCTAAAAACAACTGCGCCAGCGATTACGGTAATTTCTGCCAGAGGGTAGTTTTCTCGTAAGTCCAATCGAGGTCCGTCGTATCAAAAAGAATGCATCGTCTCTTGCGTTCGACATATTTTTTCAAATATCAGAATGAAAATCTCTTTTTATGAAATTAACGATTCAGATATGATACTATAAAAATATTGATTAGAAGTAAAATTGTAATGTATCTATAATAAACTCTAAGATATAATTATAAATACGAAGATTTATAGAATGTATATTTCTAATTATATATTATACATATATGTCATGTACATACTCCACAAAATTAGAAAATGTACCATGAAGTATGAGGACATATTGATTAAAAGTAAAATTGTAATATATACAATAAACTCTAAGATGTGTAATCTAGATAGACGGATTTGTGGAATGTATATTTCTAATTATACATTACATGTGCTATATGTACATTCCACAAAAAATTGGAAAATATACCAAGTACAAAGTCGTATAAATATTGATTACAGGTATATAAAATTAAAAGTACATATAACATATAATGAACTCTAAGGTGTGTAATATAAATACAAGAATTTGTGGAATGTATATTTCTAATTATACATTACATGTGCTATATACACATTCCACAAAAAAATTGGAAAATACACCAAGTACAAAATCGTATAAATACTGTGATTAGAAGTACATAATATATAATAAGCTCTAAGACGTGTAATATGAACATAAAAACTTGTATAAGAGAATGTATATTTCTAATTATACATGTTACATGACTGTATATATATTCCACAAAATTAAAAAATGTACAAAATATAGGAAAGCGTATTTCACGTAACTGTTGCGCGCGAAGAAGTGATGTAACCTAAACGGCGCTCACATAGCGCAAACGCATATGAATAAGAGATACTCTCGTCAGATCGCGAGCGTCTCAACTCAGAGCAGCGTTATAGCAAACATAGAGAACCAACCCTAAATAGTTGGCAACTACATCGCGCGGTGAGTAACGGCGAATGGTGCAACGTCGGTGCAGCCGCGTGAGGCACACGACACGGCGACGCGTTGCATGCGCCGCGAGATTGCATAATGACATAATATTCATGGCAGTACGCTTATGCTTGCGACCGAGTAGGTAATAAGGGTGCAACGGCGGGAACACGAGGTATAACGCGCGGCGGGGAGAGGGTGATCTCCTCCCTTGATGGGAACGAGGCGGTGGCTGAATATTACAGTTGGTCGGGAGGGAGCACGAGAGGTGACGGAGGTTAAGGCGTAAGCGGGATAGAGGGAGGAAAGGGGGCGTTAGTGGGTACAGAGCCGGAGAGTGAGCAAGGCCGACGGGGGCGGCGGACACATTTTTAATTAAGACAGTTTCGAGGCGTAATTAATTTCACTACGGCGCTACCTAACGACCGACACCCGCCACCGTTCCTGATGCCACTATACTGTTAGCTTCTTCTTTCCAACCACCCTCCCTTCTCCTATAGCCTCTTCTGCATAACACGCTCCTACGTTCGAAGTTTCGTGCACTTGACAACGACGTTACAATTTGCGCGAGCGATGAAAATCGTCCCGCTCTCTCGCTGGTAGGTAATATTTTCACCGAGTCGACAATTTCGAGATAGAGAGCATTATTTGATTCGGAATAATCGTTCGAAGCACGTAGGTATGGCGAATTACGCCTTACAAAGTTTCTCGTTAAAAAATCAACCTCAAAATGATAAGAAATTCTAATTTTATGTAATCTCATGTCTACCGCTCGATCTATTATTAGATTCCTCATCAAATTTTTGATAAAGAAACACTCGGCTTGGACTTTGTCAGAGAATCTGTAATCGCAGTATGCGCGCGATTCCAATAATTGAATTCGTTAAATCGAGAAAGGTACCTCGAAAATTCATTCTTTCGTGTTATTTTCTTTGAAATTTTTCGAGCAAATGTCGTTACCAGACACCGCGCGGTCAGCGATATTAATGATCATCTCAAATTTTCTTCTCACGTTCGCGTATTGTTTCCCTCTGCTTGTATCTCTCGCATTGATCACCTCAGTCTCATACACACATATACAATCATATACAATCATATACGATCTAAACACTAGAATTAAAAAAAATATATTTTACTTTATAAAACTTTAACACATATTATACAAAAAGAATAATTTTGCCAAAGTATCTAAAAAATTAACTAAATATAGATCTAAAAATAATTTTATTGAACTATCAAAATAATTATACAGAAAACTCAAATATATGATGAGTAAGCTGCAAAAAGTTTTGACATTTTAACAACCATTTTAACAAACCTTGAGATTTTTTTTTTCTACATAATTAAATCGATAGTTCAATAAAATTATTTTCAGCGCTGTATTTAGCTAAATTTTTAGATATTTCAGCAAAACCGTTCTTTCCGTAAATATGTACATAATTAAAAAATGTATAGGTAAGTATATTTTTCGAAGACCCATAGAAAATGTACCGTTTAGGAAATTTCTTTTAGCAAACAGAATTAAAATTAATAATATATATGTATAATTATCGACGGAAATGTAGATTTTTGATAATAAAGAAAAATCATTTCTCTTTCTATTTGATTCTCGTAATGTAGATACCTCATGTCTATCTGCGCGTCTATTAATAAAGCATGAACGTTATGCACCTATTAATAAAGCATGAACGTTCATCAGTTAGCGGGAGTAAATCGATCTTGCTAGTCCTCATAATTTTATTACGGTAAACTGAGCGCAGATAAGACATAACTAGTTGCGGAACAAGCTACATAGATTCAGATACATCACGGAATACCTGTATGCTTTTTACAACACTGTAAATATTTCACCCATACATCATGCTGGCGTGACTTTTATATCTTCACAACGATGTTATAGTTATGTACGTGGGTAAGGAAAATATCAGGAAATAGATTAAAGTAAGGAAGAATAGATGATTCTGATAATCAAATTCAAATTATCGTGGCAAAATCTCAGTAAATTTCAATTCGTGTCGTCGAATTCGTTATCTTACTTTATTCTTTCTTTCCTTAAATCTAACGCGGGTAACCGAAGGAACGGCGAAGCATAAATTATGACACGTCGCGGCGTCGTACGATTCTTCTATCTACTCCCACACAGGCGGCAAGCTGCCCTTTTCCTCGCGCCAAAAATCGGAGGGAAATTTCATCTCGACACTTATAGTACATTGCGAATTTATGAGTGCCATAGATTATGGAACAAATACATGGAAAATATTACGAGAGCAGCTCCGATGTTATAATATATTCTAGCACAAGAGAGATTTCCGAATATCAGTTCAATATTTTTTAATAATATAAAGATATATTAAAGTATGTATGTAATAAATAAAATTATAATGTGATATTTGTAATTGAAAATATTGAAGAGAAAGGTTTTCTTTTCTTCAATATTATTGTCTTCAAAATATGAAGGCTATCGTTTTTAAAAGACGAAGTTCGAAGCCTATTGTTTACATTGAGAGAAAAATTATTTTACTACAATTGTTTGTATTCATGATTATAATTACATGTCATCATAATTATGGTTATTACGATAATAACAATATACAGTTCTATCAACAAATATAGTTGGCATGGATTGTAAACTATAGTTATTATTACCATAAAAATGACTTACAATTACTATAAATTATAATTTAATTATATAATAATTGTAACTATTTTCATAATAACTATAGTTTTTTTTTATCAACTATATATATTTGTTGATAGAAATATACATTTAATTATTAATGTTATTATTAATGTTAAAATAATAACCATAATTATGATAATATTTAAGTAATTATAATAGTTACAAATATTAAAAGCTTTTCTGTGCGAGTGCAATATATGTGATAACATTTATATTCTACCATCTTATATAACAAAAATCTCAATAAAGTAACGATTATGTATTCACGTTACGAAAAATAAAGAAATTATCATTTATAAATATATTGATTGAGAGCATTAGAAAAACAGAGTATAAAAATTACAAACACACATACATACTAAACGATCGATATAAAACTGTCGGCATTCCTTGCGCCTTCCTTGGCGGCTGCGAGAAGGCAGGGCAATAATCACTTGTTCACCAGTTTATCTGGCCATTAAAGAAAACGACCTGTTAACCGAGGTATGCGCAACGATAGCAACCGCTGTCCAATAAATGTCGCGTTAGCGCGTCAGCCTAACTTACGCACCCATTCTGTCATCTTGCCTGTGTAACGTAATTGCCGATTATCTCGTCGTACCTATGGATCGATGTTTGAAGTCGTATTTATGTCACTATGCTAAGCAACATGGCACACAACTACTGTTTCAAAAATTTCAATTATAGACAAATGAAACACTCCTTGAAAAAGCATTATATCACATTTACCATCTTGTACCTTTTTTTGGTCAATTAAAAGCACAGTTCTGCTTAAAATAATAATGGATTGCCCCGCAAATATATACATAAATTGTGACATCATATCGCTATTTAGTGGCACAGTACACTGTAAAAAAAATTACATGTAAAATTATTATAACAATTACATTATTATTGTAACAATTACACATTAATTATTATAATAATTACAGTGGGTAATTTGAAATCCACTATTAAAGGTATTGTATATGTACGTAAAATTATGGTACAACTAATAGATAAAATTATTTTTCTTGTAATAATTAAACAATTTGCAAAAATAAATTTACAATTAATTTTACAGTTAAATTTTCCATGTATAACACAATTAGAAGTAAAATTACTAATTTTGGTGAAAACACACAATTTTACCATATATTTTCGCTACAAATTATGTAATTTTTATACATATTGTTTATATAATTTTGCAAACTTTTTTACAGTGTACTCCAAAAGTAGATTCTATAATTACAATTTGAAATCTAATATAAGATAAAATCTGAATTTATTGGATCTCTCATCAGTAAATATCTGATTTAAATTTCTTCCTATGTTTCCAAAAGAGCAAGATAGCTTTAGTTAATTCATGGAACAACTCTGTTTAAAGCATGGCTCACCATAACACCACAGACCGTGCGAGTATCTAATTTCTGCAAAACCGAAACCGCCGTTATAATACCGGATATAATACCGGACGATACGAACAGCCGAACAGTAAAAAGGGACGAAGGATTCGTTCGGTGCTCCGCGCCCCGAGCTTGGAAAATACGGACGATAAATCACACCCCCGCGCAAATGACAAGCGCAAAAAGCACCATGCCCGTTTCGCGGAGAGCAGAAGTTAGGATCGCTTGATCGAGAATTGCAGCGCGGGAGCTGCGGGATCGAGCTCGTGAGATGCTCGCTCGCTCGCACGCACGCTTTTTGCGAGCACATCGAGGCGTCGTGACGCGCGAAAGCCAGTTTATCACCACGTTTCGTGACCGCTGCATGTCCTGCGGGCTGCTGCCAGGAGCAAAATACAGCTAGCGCGCGGCGGGAGTAGTAGACTGGCCGGCCAGCCAACCGGAGCTTCTGCGGGATAATATTTAGTATTCCCACGACGTCGACTGTCGTGGCTTATAATATTTCGCGTCATATTAATATTCCAGAGGGACGCCGAGCCGCACCGCGCCGACCCGTGCACTCGGCAGGAGAACGGACAACCAGGACGACCCCCGTGCAGCCACCACGTCCGCGCGCAGTGGCGTATACACCTCGACGGCATCTTCGCCACGGGGGTGAATCAGAAAGCAAGCGAAGACCTTTGAATAAGTAAAAAACGACGGAGAATTTGCGAGGGTGGACAAAGACATACTTTGATTATTGATACGAATGCCATTATAATAATGTGTATACATATATACAAGTATCAAATCTCTTATTTTAAGATGTACCGAAAGATTCATAAAAGTGAATCGAAAAGCAGCGTATGTTTTTGAATAAGAAAAAATAGCAGAAATATCAAAATTATAGATTAAAAAACAAAGAAACATAAGGAGCAACCATAAAATGCAAAAATCTAGAAATAAAAAAATCGAATAAATAATAAATAAAATAATATTTTATATATATAGTCTACGGCCATGGATGTTAATCATTAGCTTTTTTGATTATTAGCATGTATATTTTATCAATCAAATAAACTGATATACAAATATATTTTTATTACATTTTATTTATACTCATTAAAAATTGCAAAAACATGCTTCTTTTCAATGCAATTTTTGTTTTCTCAGTAACTGAATACATTAAAAAATGATTGCAAATTATAGTTTCAACACCTTCCCATGAGACACCCAGAATGTATATGTATATGTATATATATATTCTTGAGCAAGCTTCCTTAAAAAAGAGTCGCAATGAAATCGAATTATCTTCACAAAGATAAAATCGACAGCGTTCGGTATACGAGGTCACCGGAAGATCTATGCCATGCATCGACCAATAGCATATGTAGAGGGAACAGCCGCAAATTACGTACAAAATTTAACGGCAGCGTGTCTCTCCGCTCGTTGCGAGGTAGATTGAGAAGAGCGACGCGTGTTTCGGGACTTGCAGTTTGTGATCTTCTACGTCGGAAACATCGAAATATCGCGAACCCTATTCAACGATTCACGAGCAATCCGGTCAAAGATACATACCACTGTACCCTTTGCTCTCGAACAACACCCTTTTTCAAAGCGCTGTTTTGTTTGAGACCAAACAGATACGGGTAAATAAAAACCATTAGTCCGCATTGTAATGGTGAATACATTGGTATTGAAGTAAAACACACACACACATACAAAGCTCTTTTCTATAAAAAAATATTAATGGAAATTATATTAAAACCTAAATCTAATCCACAAATAAATTCATCCATTTATATCCACTTCTATCGACATAGATTAACTTTAACTTGATTTGATTTACTTCATATACTTTCCTCTCTAGTTCTAAAAATTAGAAAAAGATAAAGAGTAAATTGAACGAGATTGAAATTAATACGGACATTACAGCGATTTTAAATAAAACGGATTACGTACGATTACGAGAATTCATAATTAAATTAAATTCATAATAAAATTTTATTTGTAAAAGATATAATCATTATTTGAAAAAAAGAATGAGTTAATTTAGAATTGTCAAACTATTATGTTGCATCTTTACAGCCCTTTCTCACGTATTCTACGTACAATACGTAATAAAGTGCGAGAACTATTTGAATCAAATAAAGCAGCATCGTATCCCTTTCTTCCTCGTTTGATACAAAATTTAACATTGATTCAATTAAAGGAGAAGGCGTATTTAAGCCATCATCATGAAGGTAGCGTGTGTGTCACATCAATCGCACACCAAGGCTACATCGTCGAGGGGTGCGGTCGCATCCCCGCGCGATTACAACCACTCCCACCCCCGATTACCGTTGTTCTTCCGTCCCTTCACCGCTCGCCCCCGCTCTAGACACCTTCGAACAACTCCAAACCCGTGTCGAACGTGTCTCGGGAGCACGCGACGATATCGTAACGATGTTAGGGCGGATGGGGAAGGGAAGCTTTGACGAGAGACGATCGATGAGAAAGAGAATATATGACAAGGAGAGAAGGAGGGAGAGGGTGGTTAAAGCGGGAGACCGCGGAGTGTGGCATGCTCGGTGAGAGAACGTCGTTGGATGAAAGAGCGACTACTGTTCAAGAATGAGACAAGGTACGATTTATTCAATACGGTAAGATGAAACTCGTGGGAACTCCAAAGAATATAAGCACATATTCCTAAAACTGTGTCTACAATAAGACTTTAAGGTTGAAAACTTAAGTTTTAAGCCTTAAACCGTAAAAAATTGACTAATCAGTCGAATATAAAAAGAATAATCAATTATAATTGATCAATTTCTTATAGCTTGAAGCTTAAAGCTTATTTTTACGCCTTAAAATCTCATTGCAGGTGTATAACGTGACGTTTAACCACTTGACAGTCGTGTTATCCTGATAAATCCACAGATATAAGAAAACTACTCTTTAAACTTTTTTTTAAATCCTACTTGGGCAAATTTCTATTAAAAATTTACATCAACATTGGTATTATTGATATAAACTCTCATGCATAATAAATAATACACGCAATACATTATTATTTGTTTTATATTATATAGTTATACGACTATAATTTATTTCGTCGCGGAGATATAATTATAGAATGTTAATGTGAAATAATAATCAATTAAAATTTTAATATAACACTTCGCGCGTAATACTAGATTATTAGATGTACAATTGACATGTAATATTAATATGCATATAAACTATAATCAACAGCGTTTAAAGAGTTATTTATCGATAATAGCGAATTGACTAAATAAAAGATAATAAATACGTTTTTAAAAATCAACTAGTTTTCATTATATCGAACATAACTTCTAGGAAATCGATATATGCAAAAATTTTTAAAAATCACTACACCAGGATTGCTATTATTCCTGGATTTTAGAGCGAAGCTTGCACATGGATTTATTGTTCGTACTGTAAGCATTAAAAATCAAATGCACGTGCACGCATATGTACAAAAAAAAACTAACAAGATAATTATTGTAATTGCGAAGTGAGCAAAAACTATTAAATAAAATCTGCAGTTTGCAGATAACTTTATCGCGATTTGTCGCAAAAAATTATGTCTTCAAAATAATAAATAATAAATAAATCAGATATAATAAAAAAATAATAAATAAATCAGATTGAGTGAAAAATAGGATAAATAAAGATACGCAAGAGAAGGGCAAATGTAAAAAATACAAGACAGGCAAAGTGACGATGAAATAGAGCGCTGCGGAAGGTTAAAGAGCCAGAGGGCGAAAACCAGCGTAGTAGAGCCGTCTTCTCGCGGTAGACGAAGCCATTTACGGCCACGTAAGCGGTTTCCATTGTCTATGAGGTATAATGGAGTAATCTCGCGGTGATGCGCCACTACCGAGGCCGATATTCAAATTGCGCGTCTCTTACGTATGTGTATATACACCGGCCACTGTCGTATACCGGGGTCTTCCGGTCAACAACGAGAGCCAACACCGTCGATATCGTAGACGATGGCCAAACTCCCCCGTACGAAGCAGTCTGCACGATAGGCAGCCCCGACACGACGCAACTTTCATGAATTTCATAATGCAACTTCGAGCATTGTGTTGTGTTACATCGCGACGTACGACATGAAAACTTTTTAATCTACAGTGGTAGCCAAGATTTTACACATTTATTAACTCTTAATTGATCTCATAAGATGGAATTTTGTTTATTGCCTAGAATTCTGGCAAAATTCGTTATATTGCAAAAGTGCATGATAAAAACACAAAAGATTTCTTTAACACTAAAAATATTAAATGATCATTATTGATCGTTTTTACTTTTTAGATTAATATTGTATTTTTTATGTAAAATATATACAGGACTAAAATTTTTTTATTTTTCAATAATTATATCCTTTATACTGAAATATTCGATTTTTCATTACTTCTTTATTTTTATAGTAATTTATTCGCACAATCGTTTGAGTAAAAAACATTAGTATCTACTTTTAATATTAAAATTATTAGAGTTAAGAAAATTAATTTTTCTCATATAATATTCGATTAATTAGAAAAAAATAAACATGACCATTATTTTTCTTCAAAATTATTACAGTTAAAAAGATCAATTTTTAACATCCAATTAATTAGGAATAAATAAACGATATCTTCAAACATCAAATTTTTGAACCAGTTCTTTTTTTAACCTTGATTTTTATGAAATGTTTAGTTTCACGTAAAATATGATGGATATCATTTTAAACGATATTTCATCATCTTGAAAAATCGAAATGGAAAAACGTCCATCTGGTCCTATTCGCCTAAACTCCTTTTAATTACCCAGCCGCGCCTAAACTCTCACATTAATCGTCGCGCGTATTTCCGAGTAAACAATATCACACCTATCTGTCTTCATTAAACTCTTCGAAATACTTCAGCATGATTAAACGCTCCGAAATGCGAGCTTCTTGTTACGGTCCTGGGAGCTCGTGGTTTACCCGTAAATGTACGCGTTAACGCACACACCGACATGGCACACCCTCCCACACGTGTAACGCACACGTTCGCGCGTTATGCCCGCTCTCGCTCGCGAGCGTGTACGCGATGGTTACGGCGATATATCATCGCACGTCCAGAGTCATAACGTGACGCGCAACACGCGGGCGCATCAGTCATTTAGCCGCAAATGGAATCTGCTTCCTTCCTCCCGCCGCATTTCCGCGCCTTGTACACAGTATTTTGCACGACCGCGCGCGGCCATTGTGCGCCATGCTCACCGTGTACGGAGAAACCGCGCTCGTTTGTGCGAGGATGACGCGACGAATCCTCCGCACGAGGGGGACGCGCGGACGAAATTTCGAAAATGCCACGATAGATTGCAGAGACTAACGAAACGCAGATATTCCTGGGGTTCGATAAACGTTCGCCACTACTTGCGATTGCTAATATTAATCTTCTGTATTGACCACTAGGGAAGGAAAGAGGGGCATTAACTTGGAACTACACGTGGGGTGACTTAGTCACCCTAATGCTTGCTTTCGACAGTCATAAAAGGGATTTAATGAATGACGATGATCAAATTCCTTTATGATCAATCATGATGACAGTCAATCAAATTTTTAATTGTCATGTACTTATATAATTTTATGAACAGAATCCCGGGATTAGAAAAGGCAATTGTAAAGTTAATAGCTTATTAAATTTTTTTTTCTATTCGTAAATAATAACCTAATGTTTCGAAAATTAGCAAATTCTTTTTTAACTAATTTCGTATTAATTATATTGAAAAAAAGAATTTAATATTTTTAATTATAATTACATGTTATTATGATTATAATTATTAAATACTGATATAATATTAGTAATAACTATATTAGTTTTATCAACAAATATATATTATATAGTTGGCAATCGAAAATATCTATGATATTATAGTTATTATAATAATTATTACCATAAAAACAATGTTAAAATTATGTTAAACTTATAGTAATCTTTTAAAAACAACCGTATTATATTGCCCCAAAAATATTTAACTATAATTTATAATAATTGTAACTATTTTTATGACAATATAACTATAATCACAGACATTTTCGATTGCCAACAATATATACATTTGTTGACAGACTATACATGTTATTATTATTAGCATTATAGCAGTAATAATCATAATTATAGTAACATGTAATTATAGTTACAAATATCAAAAATTTTTCTTTCAGTATAGTTTAATATAAAATAGCATTCTCTGGTATCATCATATTTTATTTCACACAGACAGAATCATTGATAATTTTAGCTCCGTTAATTATTTCATTTTTTCTTTTTGTATTAGAAATGTAATACAAAATATTGAAAATATGTAAATATAATTCAAATGATACAAATAATATCAAAATAACTCTTCATTAAATGAAAACAAAGATAGGAAATTATCAAATTGGCACCTTCGGCCAAGTTTTAACAAGATATCATCGACGTATATCATTCTAATATTAAATAGTATGTTTTAATTTAAAGTAACATCATAATACAAATTGTAATCTAAAGATTTATGCAAAAATATTCAAAGAAAACTTGTTATTTTAAAATTGTATCTCATACTGTTGATTGTTACTATTACAGAATTCGCAGAATATGTGCCAACATTTTCGTTTCTATCGATCGGAGAGCGCACTCGAAATGAATTGTCTGGACACTCAATATCTTCATCAAATTCTAGCTATTTTTGGTCGGAAATCGTTACGAAGCGAACCATTATATGGTTTCTCATCTCTCTTTTTTTATTCTGTTATTCCAGTAGAATAACTCATCTAAATGTATATAGCCCACTAATGGAAATGGCAAATCAACTAAACAAAATAATCGAATTATTTCACTTAATATAACTACTATTAACATATAATAAATATAATAAATGTTAACATATAATAAACATAATAAATTAAAAAGAGACGATGTGAGAATTTATATAATTGAATAGTAATATTGTATTACAGCACTTCGAAATTATTCAAAATTATATTACATAAAAGTGCGTCATACAGTTAAATAAATCTGCCTCGTAATAAGTATATAGAATACTAATATTAATATTCCTACATAAAATATTAAAAAAGAAAATATACGTTTAAACTATTTACTTTTTTAATGCCTTTTCATTTTTGAATATAATGCTCCATGTTGCGAAATTCCAATTTTCTCAACTTCAGATTCGTTGTAAAATGACAAGAGGCGAAGTGCTGCATAGAATCGTGATGTTCAAAAAATGTCACAGGATGACGCGCGAGATATACGCGATGCCCGATGCAATCTTACGCGAACGTCAGCGAGAGATGCCTGGCAGCACCTGCGTCTCGGTAAGAGCCGGCACCTGCGATACTTCTCCTTTTTTCCTCCTCGGCCGCCCGTCTTTTCTTCACCGCTTAATGGACTTTAACGAGTCCCGGGGTATGAGCGCAATGAACGAGGGAAAGGTGGTGGGACGACAGACGCGAGCCGCTGCCGCGGTTAAATTAGAAAACTCTCGGGACCCCTGAGGGACCGAGGGGAAATATTTAAATTAGGTGAACGCCCTACGTCATGCCGTATCCTTAATGAGTTGGATGAGGGATCGAGATTTTTCGGCGATCCCCTCAACGAGGGCCGTGCGTTCTCTACATTCCACTTCGTTCTTTTCCGCCTTGTACCTTCGAGCAGGTGCGAAACCGGTATTTATATTCTGGATTGCATGGACCGAGAGAGATCGTTTACCGCGTCTCACAATGATGCATGATCGCCTAGGCTTGTACTTTATAATCTCGTAGACTAAAATTACAAGAGGGATCCCAGCATAATCAGAAAAAAGGACTAATTTGAATCTTTAATGACGAACAATTTGAAAGTATTATATGACCCATGGTTGTTATTTGTATATGTTATGAGATTCGAATTTGGAAAAAATTAATAAAATAAATGCTATAAATTTTTCTGTCTATTCTAATAATAATATACATTCTTCAATAAAGATATATATATATATTTCAATACAGAAAAAATAATTTTGCTAAAGTATCTAAAAATTTATATAGATACATTATTTAAGTAGATAATTATTTTGATAGGCCAAGAAAATCACTTTCAGATCTGATCTAAATAAATTTTAATATTTCAAACAAAACTGTTTCCGTGTATCATTATTAATTTATGTATACCTTCTCTTTTATGCGTTTCTCTTTTATTTCGTAATAAATAAAAATATCGGTCAGTATGATTTTTATTTTCGGAGTTTATATTTTACTTTCCAAGTCTTTGAATATCTAATAATTTATTAATATAACGAATAAATTTGTTGTTCGTAACAATCTACGCCATTAACGTTGAGTGGTATTTTTGTTGGTCAACTAGAGCAATGGTTATTGAATTAACACGGAGATATATATATGTATATATAATAATTCCTATCCCTGTGTATACGTAATAATGCGGACCTCCCAACAGCATCCTGGCTGATTAATACTACACTGGCTGCCTTCTCTCTTCGTGAATATTGCTACAACGGCGTTACAGTAATTATTATTACAGATCGTTGAATTATTCTCCAATAATTAGACCCATTACATTGGTTATATCAATATAATTCCGGCTGTCGCGCATACGACGCATAATGGAACCCATCATAAAATACAGTTTACATATTAGTGCCTAATTCGAGGTGCAATTTCATATTTTTAAAAAGGTGGCAATTCTTTGCAAAGCTCAAATGTAACGAAACACCTTTTTTTCTTTGTCCCACCTCAAACCCTTAAAAAGCGACATAACGACGATCTTTTTTGAATAATTTTAGTCAAAAATTAAGTAGTTTATAATAATATACACATCGACCATCTTAAATAAAAAATTGTTCTCATATAATATTAATATCTTTCGCTTAATGATGTTATAATTGTATGAAAATAATTAATATCACTAACTATTAGTTTAGTGATATTAATTATTCTCATATAATTAATATTGTTAAACGAAGAAATAGGACTGATATTAAGAGATTTTATATTTTATAAGAAATAATCATAAAAACTCATATTTAAAGAGTTCTAAAATGAAAATTAAATGAGAAAATTTAGAAAATAAAAGACAAAACGTCTCATTCTAATGTAATTAAAAAAATCAGAAGTCGAAACGAGATATTCAACAATCATAAATAACATGGGAAAAGAGAAAAGGTGAAACACTGGGCGCAATCTACGTAATCATCTGCCTACTTAGGAAACTTTCGTACCCGTCTAAATTTCAATTAAGCAGTCGTATCTCGTTCGCCCTCGGTAGTGTCGAATACCTGACACCGGTGTCGTTTCATAACAACTGCCTGAGAAGCTCATTTAAGTGGGACCCTCTTCGCATCCCAGAAAGGTGAGACGATAAAGAGAGAAGAAGCATCTCACATGATCAAACTTCATAAGCAAGAGCCGGAGCTTCACGAGCTTTCGAGAAAGATATAAGCAAACTCGATGCCGGATCGCTCCTGCGGATCGCAAGAATGCTTCACCCTTGAACCCTAGTCAGAAGCCGGGAGTCTATCGCTAACGTAATGGCCCAAGGCGCGACCCTCGCCAGTCTCACCGCTACTTTATATTCGTCTGAAATCGTGCATATTTAATCGCAAAGCAGCTACGATCTACTTTCTCTAAGAGTTAATCGCGCCGGGACGCGCGATAAATACGCGCCAGCTGAATCCGAGATCGACGGCGCCCTATCTCTCTTCGAAAGGAGTTTTCGGAAAGATTCCATCTGACGCGCAGTGAATCTCTGAGGCTGAGAGGCAACTCGCTGCATACGCTATCGGATAAAAATGTGTGTGTGTGTGTGTAAGAGGAAGAGGGGAAGGGAGAAGACAGTTTTCCGATATGAAACATTTCCGGTCTGAAATAAGTGAATTAAGGGAAATCCTGTTTGTACGAAGTTAGATTTCTAATCTTCGAACTTGGTGATTAGCACTATAATTGTTAATATATTTTGTTTCCTGTGTTAAAAAATAGAATAGCTATATTAAAACAAAAAGTAATTCCTATTTCTCTAACCTATTTCTATTAGCTTATTAAAGAAAAGTAGAAACTTTTCATTACATCGATAAAAAAATAAAAATATGCTAAAATAAATTCTTACATATTTTCACAATTTAGTAATTTATATCAGGGTTGCTACAGAAAATGAATTTTAAAATTCCCTAACTTTTCCAGGTTTTCCAGATGAAAATAGAAAATTTTCCATGAGTAATATAAAATATGTAAATTTTAACATTTAGACTCACGGATTGTAGAAAAGCTAGTCTATATTATTAAAAACAACGCAAAAAAAACTTAGTAGCATAGTACAATTTTGGGTGCAAATTCAAGCCATAAAAAATAAATTAGTTTGTAAAAAAAAGAATGCAGTTATGACGAAAAAGGGGGATCAAATAAAAATACTGAATAAAATATAAATTTTAATTATTTTATTAAAATTGTTTAAAATGCACAAATTTTAAACGTATTTGACTATAAACGTCAGATATAATATTTAAAAAATTATAATAATTATTTGGAATAGGAGCAGTTTCAAGGAATTGTGAGCAAATTTCGAAATTCCAGACTTTTTTACATTTTCCCCTGACATTTCCCGGTTTCCATGATCAATTTCAATTTTCCTGACTTTTCCCGGTTTTCCAGATCTGTGGCAACTCTATTTATTTTAAAAAGTACTAAGTTTTGATTTATTCCTTGTATAATGAATAAATTAAAATCTAGTTACACCTACCATTTTTAATTTCTTTTAATTTTTATAGTAGTACATATACCTATAATCCCTGATTCTAAAGTCAGGGAAAAGAATATTCGCCGGAATTAAAATTATAAAAAAATCAATTTAAGTAAAGCTCACAGCATCAAGAAGAAAACAGTTTCATGCATCTGCACATTTAAAATTCAATTTTTGTTTGTCGAATCTTTCATCAATTTTGAATGATTTTTTCAACGAACAAAGAGACTGTCCTTGTCAGAAATGTAACAGAAAAAAGTATCGGAAAACCTAATGCGACGTATGATCACGTCGTAAAGGGAATATCTCCGATTCGAGTTCGAGCGGCGCCGGGGACGAGATCGCAGTTACATAACGTTACACGAAAGTTACGCGACATCATGTGAAAGGGCTTTTCGTTTTTCACATTTTTCATCGCTTTCCCGCGCGGCGCGGCGCGGCGCCGAGATACGGAATTACAGTGAAAAAGGGGATGCCCGGATGTAACACGTCGAACTGTCATCACGAGGACGTCTCGCGCGAGTGAATCGTTCCAACTAAAACCGGGCGACGTGTCTATTTGCGTCGCTGCTGGCACATATCATCTATCGAATGAGAACGACGGAAGTTGTGCAAAAGGATCGCTTCGGGCACGCGCCGCTGGGAGACAATTCAAAAAAAAAAATTCCAGTTATCGTATTTATAGTAACGCTTGCGATTTCGAACAGATCGAACGCACAAACAGTGGAATTTGTAGTGCGAAACTGTCATAGGAACACGTGTGTATTCTAAAAATTTTATTTAAACAGTGTATCTGACTCTTCAACATACACAACGGATCTAAGATTTCACGCATATACACGTTGCATTTTTATCCAATAGCGAATTGAAATATAGAACTTTACACGAATGCGAGAATCGCATATCGATCTTCTATCACAGCTGCGAAAATCCTTCGACACATCATTCACAGTACTGCAGCAGCGCGATATACATATACATATACATACGCATAAGAAGAAATAAACTTTACGACGAGAGACGCCAGGAAATTTCGGTTCGCCGAAAAATCCCAGAGATACACGAAGGAAGGTGGAGGAGAAGGAGAAAGAAAGAAGGAAAAAAAGAGAAAGAAGGGGGGGGGAGAAGAAACGGCGGAAAACGGTATCAAGACGGAAGTGCAACGAACGCGCGCGAACGAACCTTTATCAGCCTCCAGAGGCACGTGGCCGCCGGTACGGGTCGAGAACGACACCGGATATAAGCGACGGATAAGAAAGTTTCGCGGCGCTATGAAAAATGCAACGGTCGAGTTATCGTCGACGTGAATTTTTCATCGGTGCGAGTCAAGTCCTGGTCGCGGGAGCTACTCGCGAGATTCTTGCCCTTCTACCCCATCCTTCCACGTCAGTCGGTCCTTTCCTCCACCCACCGTCAAACGGATGTAACAAGCATCGAGCGTAAGAAGTTTCCGGCCTGACCGTCGGTGAAACTGTCCACGGTAAGCGACACCAACTTCCGTCGCTTCCGGTCACATGCATGATACAAGTATACTGCAGCAATGGTATTATACATTACAGAAACATGTACTCTTTCTCCACACAAAAAACTATTCTTAAATCAACCATAATATGCTCATATATAAGCACAAATGTTATAATCTTACAGGGAAAAAAAATGTTTCTGGCTACAGCTAATTCTGATTAGCTGAAATTGCATTAGCTACTATAGCTATGAAGTTTGCTAATACATACAGAGGATTTGCTGTTGTAGCTATTATAATATAAGGACGTGATAACAAAGTATGGATATCTGTTACAGATCAATTTATTTAGCAACGTGAAGTTAATTGTCATAGTTATCGAATATGTTCGTGTAAAAGAAAATTGTTTCTACCATAGCTAAATATGGCTGAAACTGTACTTGCTACCAAATTGTCTGCTACACAGAAAATGTTTGCTGCAATAATTAATACATCGACATAATAGCAAAATACTTGTCTGTTACAATGATAATATTTAAGCCTCATAGTTAATGGAAATTAGACCTCGCAGACACGACGTTAGGTGTCCATATAATGCTACTGAATTAACTGCCAAACCTGATTTTTAGTTGTGGCAGCTAATCTTTTTTTTCCGTATAGTTACAAAACTTTAGTCTTGATTTGAATGAATTTGTGTTGATGCAAGCATTACTTTGCATTCAATTCAAGACTTGCTCAATAAAAAAGCTCACATCAATACAAATTCAATCAAGTCAAGACTAAAATTTTTGAAAAAAATTACAATATTTTTGCTTATGTAGAAGCATATGGTTGATTTAAGAATAATTTTTTCTGTGCAAGATCCATTAATCTCTTTAAGGGGACAATTTTGTTTAATTATAACTAAAAGAAACTAAGACTTACTTTTGTAAAATATGAAATAAAATATGATATCTTTTTTTGTTTTAGATAATTAATTCATTTTTACAAAATAAGCAAATTTTTATTACGAATTACATTTGTATTGTGTGTATTTCAAAAGAGATATTAACAATGTCTATTCCATGTGTAAATGCATTGTGCTAATATTAAAATTTATGTAATATTAATTTACATGAAATGTTGGAAACGAAACTTTTATAATAATTTAATAATTAATTAATATTGACAAGAGAGATACCGAAATATCGAGCATACATAAAAAAATTTATTATGCTCCAGAATATATTTAAAATATATTCAAAATTTTAAAACAACTTTCTTTATTTCTATATAATGATCAATTAAATAACTGCATTTAATTGATTATTATATAAATAAGGAAGTAATGATAATTAATTAAATACAGTTCCGGATAATATTTTGGAAAGTTAACATTTGGCTCATACCATTTGACGCAACACCACTATAAAGCTACTTCTAAACTTGAATGAATAAACGTCATAAGATCGCGACCACGTGTCATTTTTACATCATATTCACACACTCGTTTTCCTTAACGCGGGGTGTTTCTCTGTTACGAGGAACCTAGTTTCCAAAGTGTTGCCTCAGCGAGAGTGCAGCGAAATTCTTCGCAGAACTATGCAGACGGTGGTAGTCCATCCCGGAGAAATAAGACGGCGCCTAATAAAGTTCCGGCCGAGTGTTTTCCTCGGAAGATGTCTTCGACCCGACCCTCGTCACGAGTGTATCCCCACCGAGAAATAATCACGCGCTTAGGGGTGCACCGTAAATCTTCTACCGTTGTTGCGAACGCGGTCGCATCCGCAATATAGCGTCGTATTACGTTTATACGGCCTCTAAACGCAGATACATGAATCCAACATTTATTGCTGGCAATTCAATTGTAGTCCGAATTTGCATTTACTGAAATTACTTTAAATGCGGTGCTAATTTCTGAAGCGAAAGAATTGTTTTGATTATACTGGTTAAAGTACGGTTTTTGTTACGTTTCAATCTTTTTGACACGCCACTTATACAATTGAAAAAATAAGTCCCGAGATTATAAAATAATCATCCTTAATGAAAGATAACAAAAACAATAATTAATTCAAACTTTTTTCATTTTATCTCATTTGATGTTAATAACAGAAAATTAAACTATAATTAGTTCAAAAACATGAATATTATTGGTGAAAACAATGCAATATGTGTGTGTGTAAGCCATTTAAAATTTATGAAAAAACTGCATATATTGCAAATTGTGCTATTTTGGAAATCAGTTTTTCTACTCATTTTTCTCAAAGTATTTTCGTTTTGCACTTAATGTTATCATGTTGAAAGATTCTAGCGGCGCTACCGACAGTCGTATATAACATAACAAAAAGAGATGTCTCTGTCGCAAAACGAAATGTCTTGCAATCTTTTTTCGAACGTTCTCTCAGAAGTCCTTGGACCTAATCGTGCCCAGATATACGCTACTTTCGGAAGGGTAGTCACGATTCCGGAGCGAGATTTGTCCCGAGAGTAGGAGATTGGAAGCGAGAGAGATGAGTCACGGAAACGGAGATACGAGTTTCGAGAGGCAGATAGGAGAAATTCCATGGGGCGTGGACGGGATAAGTTATCCTCGCGTTTCCGCGTGCTCGTGTGCGCGCCGACATTATTTCGTATCTTGCAGGACACTTCGGGCAATGAGGACGTCCTGCCCGGTACGCCGCCGGAATCCATAACGAGGTCTTATCAGTCTTAGTCCGACTTCCTTCCTTTTTCTCGCGTCTCGCGTCCGATCCGTTTCTTTCCCTCATGCGCTCCTCCACCGTGAAGGACTCTAATGTTCTCCTCTTTGTCCCTCTAGAATTCCTCGTCCGAAATGGAGTCCTGCTACTGACGCTACTCCACGTTCGCGCTTTTATCTGACGTTTATACCCGCGAGTGTTTACCCGTTGCACGTCACGAAACATGCACGTTGCTTCGAATTAAAATTGCAAATGTATGTGAGAGGCTATCTCTCTGATTCCTTCACGTAAAAAAAATGAAGGATATTTTTATCTATGTCCAGAATGCAAGATTTTATTTCATGGTATCTTTAAAGAAATAATAATGCAAAAAGGAAATATTAAAAAACAATGTTTTCTCCCTTTTTACTTTGTGGATATTTATTATTTTCTAGTACCGTCTTTTCTTTTCATTTTCTTTTTACTTGTCATTTTCATATTCTTAGAAGGTTTGCCCTAATAAATATTCCTTTGTCTGTACTTTAAACTCAGACTCAAACGAAAAAATAATAAAGTAATTTAAAAAAAACAAGCACGTACACGGTTGTCAGGATGCAGAAATAATTTTAGTACACAGGATTTAGTTATATACGTATAACAGTCTTAAAAATACGCCTCATTGTTGATCGTTGAATGTTATAGTAACTAGACAAACAACTTAAGGCTTTCAATTTCTTATATTTATATTTATTAATTTTAATCGATTCAACAATTAAATGACATATTTTATCTGATGGATCTGATTATCAATCTGATGATTAATAATACATCTCTAATTCTCCACTGTCAACTATCGATTCTGAGTGGAAAGTATGTCCACGGTATTGTATACCAAGCAATTTCTACGTACATTCGAGACATCTTTTCTTGCAAGAAGTTCCTCGCCTTAGAATTGACAACGAGACGCATATTTTTAAAACTTTCTAACTATCCGAAGATGAAATATGAGCCAAAACGTACGTTATGGTATTATATATACATGACTAAAGCCTCTATGTATTAAAATTATTTTTATACTTTGACTCGTATTTACCATTTTTTAAAATTATTTGCCTTTGCCTTACCTCTCTCCCTCTCTCTCATACATATGGCAAATATTATTTTAAAAATTAATCTAAAAATAAAAATAACTTAGGAAAAAATAAGAATAAATCCTGCTTCTTTTTACTATTTTTTACAGGAACAAACCTATATTCTATTTTGCTTTTGTTTAGCAAAATCGTCAAAGTACGCGATCGAGAGTAAGTTGGTGTCGATTCGATGATAACGAAACAGGAAACACGTCCGGTGTTCCATCCCAAAGAACATCAGGGCGAGTAAAAAGCCGAAAGGTCGCTTGGCACCAATTAATCGAAACATTCGATTTACCGTCGTTTCCGCCAAACCGACAAAACTACAATACAACGCGGCCGCTTTACAGCGCTCCGAGCGCTAATAACGAATCTCGGCGAGCGATTACACGGCGTGATTTCGCGCAGATTGGACGAGTGATTAATTCTCGCGGCCAATCCCGCCGCGTCGTCCCGTCAACCTCTGCGGATTCGTCGTCGACGGAATCCATCCCTTCGGGAGAGGATACTTTAATCCCGCGGTAACGGAGAAGCTGTGGGGACTTTTATTAATTCGTACGTCAGCTTTCCTGAGAAAGAAGACGAAACAGCATCGAGCGACGTCGGCCGGAAAGGAAAAGAGAAGTAAAAAAAATAATTTCTATAGTTATCGTCATCATCGTGCAGCTCACTTCGCAGTATTTCGACGTGGAGAAAGGATAAAAAACGAAGCAGAATTTTGCATAGACCACATCATTTTTTATCAGCTGCGACATTGCGATTTTCTTCATAATTCTATTAAAAGTATGACACAATTTTGATTGATTCTTTGCAAATATGCTGGCTCGGTGAAGCTTTTAATTTGTAAGTATTCGCGAGGTACACCGCAAATTGCTTTTCTGTCCAAGAGAGTAATGAACGTGAGAAGTTGGGTAAAATATAAAGGCAAAATGGTATCAAAGGTATTTTTATATTTCAATAGCATTTCTGTAAAAAAAAAAAGATAAACGCGTATAAATATCCTATGATCATTATGTGTGTATATCCTTTTTAAATTTTCCTCTTTAAAATTTCGAACTTATTTTTCCGTAGCGACGTGATTTAATTTTGTTTTGTTTTTACAAGTAATTTTTAAGTATCATTACTATTTTATCAGTGTTAATAAAAAAATTAATTCACATTCTTTCATTTACAAATCCTTTAAACATTTTAAATCAACTTCTCCTCAAAGAGGATGTTAGACAGTTAATAGTGCTCAAGTTACAAGCGATGAACTTTCGGAAGTGCAAGTAGAAAATCTTATTCTTCCATTAGTTGCAAATGCACTTTACCTTAATTAAGAATCTTACTTTGAAAGTCAGTTGCCGGAGGACTTAATATCGCAAATTAAAAAGTTGCGAAAGCAGCTAATATCCGTAATCAAATTTTTATCGCGAGAAGAGATCAACTCCAAGCTTCCGGCAGAGATTTACAGGTGAAAAGAATGACGATAGCCAACGTGCCCTGTATGGTAATTCTTTCATCCCCGTTGTCGTCGGTCTCTAGAAACGCCCGGTATCCGGCGTTGGTAGACAAAATATATACGTTCGCGATTATACGCACTAACAACAGAACGGATGACAAAGGGGGTGGGTAGAGCGAACAGGGGCTATTCTTCTGCATTGATTAATGCGCCCCGTGGAGCTCGAAACAGTTCGCGACCCTTCCTTTCTCTCTCTGTTGCTCTCGCTCTCGCTAGACAGGCCGACTCGCATTCGCGACGAGACTCATCTCCGATTTTATGCCTCGTTTGAGGGCACGTCCCAACAGCCCTTCCCCCAAGACACCCTCGACGACGCGGCAACGATTCCGACCCTCCGACGACGACGACGACGACGACGACAACGACGACGACAACGATGGAGCGGTACGAAAATCACAGACCACGAGATTCGCCATGCGGAGAACGGTCTATTTGGTATTTAAATAAGCGTACGCGGAGTGCGCACCCGCGCAGTCATCGCTCAGGGAACCGTATGGGTCTATAAGTCGAACCGATGTCTTTTTTTAGAGAGAGAGTCTATAGGGAAGGGAAAGGGTGTACATAACATTGCGAAGGTTACGATCGATCGGGGCCGCTCAAGGCTGTCGGAGAGATTTTCTGTTTTACGGCAACGACAGGGGAACCCCTTTCCAAAGGTATTTTGGCGAAAGTATATTGGAATAAGGCGAGAACATCTTTACGTACGAAGGGTACCTCCCACAAATTCTCAAGCGAAGCCGCTTTGGCAGAAAAATTGTCCTTGAACCGACCGTTAGAAATTCCGTTATACTGATATACTAAGATATCCATTGATACTGATCATCCAACAATATACCCAAGATACCATCCTTAACTATAAGCAATTTTCATAATGCAACATTCGATAATGACGAGACATTCTGCACATAGTGAATATTTCTTAACTAGTTTGTGCTCATTAGTTCTCTTAACTATGCATGAAAATAAGCGTGCGTTCAAGTTAAGTCATTCTAAAAAATGTGGATTTAACATCTCATGGCAGTGTTTATATAATTCTCATTATGTTGATGTTGATACAAACACTTTAAAATAGTATGAATTTAAAACCATAGGTGTGAATTTAACATCCTAGTACAAATGATTTAACATTAATATAGTGTTAAGAATTTATGAGATGTATTATAATTTTTTTCGTTCTGTTGAAAAATACGTACAATATATCTTTAAATTCATATGTTGGTGTTTATATCACCAACACGATAAGAATTGATGTTGCTAAATCTACCCCCATATTTTTTGAAATATAACAATTTTATACTTTATAAGCGTTATAAGCATTATTAGAGAACGCAAGCAGCTTATTCATCGTCATCTCATCTCCCTTAGCCTCATGATGTCGCTTTAAACGAGATTCATCGTGTCTTAATCCATAGGTATCTCGGACAACGCGAGCCCTTGAAACAAAGTTGCCGGGTCGCTCGGCAAGAACTCCAGAGGCACAATAACATGCTCCCGTATTAAACGCGGCTAAAGTATGAGGGCATCAACTCCGCGCTCTCCGCAAGCTTCATATACCTCGACGTGTATACGTATCATTCCATGGAAAGTTTCGGGGTCAAGGGGGAGGAGGGAAGGAAGGAAGAATAAGACATACACTTGTATCTGCTCGCCGAATTCCTGCTTCCGACGAGCGGACATTTATCTCGCTGTATTCAAGCGCTCGTGAGCATCGAGCCAAGAATTTTCCCGTTTCTTTTGCAACTTCCATCATAAATTCATAATTAATTCAACCAACAATAACAAGCAAAATGTATACTTGTATTCCACTCTCCGACCCATTCAAGGGAAGAGGAAACTCAGAGCGATAGTAATATCTGTCGCACTGTCCTATGATGCGCTGTGCCGGTTCTATAGACAAGCGAGGAAAATTATAGGTCTGTTATTGTGTACTTTCCTCCCCGGCTTTTCATACTTGATTATTTATTTACGCAAAGCGACACTCGATTCCGTGAACCGATCGAATTTTTCTCGCAGAAGTGGTTCTCTTATTATCACAGCATCAGCTACGTTACCTTTTTAAGTGATATGGGTATAGTCAATGAGACTAATATATTCAATATATATATATTACTATTTTAAAAAATCATAAATTAAATAAAAAGATGGAAACCTTTGATCCTAGTATTATTAATTTTTAATGTCATTTAAAATTAGTAATTTAATTATGTTATTTTAATGCAACAGATGAAAATTGAAGAATAAAGTCGAAACTTGTACCGCTTATTAAAGATTTTCAAATTTCTTAGAATACACTAACATCTTTTATAAGCTTGATTTTAGTCTTATTGTTTATTGAATTTTAATTTTTATGGATATTATTATAACGAGCTGGATTTAAAATATTAAACAAAAATATTATTAAAGTTAAACCAGGAAATTAATAATTTAAACTAAGATTTTTTTCTATTAACAAAATGTTTCAAAAATAAACAATAAAAATATACATCAAACTACCAAAATAATACGCGTTATAAACTAATAGGAGTGCCGTCGACCGTAAAATCAAAATTCTTTTATAACATTGTTATACGTGTAATTATAAATTTATGCAAAAATTAAATCCTCTCTCGAAATTTGAAATATTAACACAGAAACCAGTGATTTATACTAGTTAATCCAAATTTTACTGGAATTATGTTTTCAAGTTAAACGCTCACTTTTATTAAAAATGGAGATGAAATTCAACATTAACAATAAAATGAAAAAGTAATTCAAAAGTAAATGAAATACTGTCTGGAATTATAGCATTAAAAAAGAGAGCAGTACAATGATAATGGTCACAATCCGTTTTTATCGTTTAATACGCTATAAACATTGAACAAAGTACTGCCTGTTAAAGGGTTAATACGACGAATCATCTTTAAGAATATAAAGAGTCTCTCCGAAATTTATATCAGAGACAGTCGGTCGTCGTCTGGTATGTCGGGAGCATAAATTATACCAGAATGGAGAATGTGCCCGCACAAGTTCTCTCGTTTGACGACTGCTCGTTTTGTCCGTTTCGTCGGCGTATTTCTAACATTAGACCCCTTAAAGACGATTAATTTTTCGACAATGAAAATAAATGTTTCCGCATGATATCTACGGTTTTCATTAATACATCAAAGAATTTAACTTTTAAACCACACATCATAGAGATGTTGAATTAAGCAAGTACTTTTTCGAGAAGACGCATGTTTCATCTTATATGATATCGCGAATAGTAAAATACATATAAGGAATACAAGAGATATGTAAAAGTTCGAGATTGTTAAACGTTACGATTAATTACATTTATTTTGAAATTATTGAAACTGAAAAGCATGCTTAAGCTCGTATGTAATAAACGATATTGCGTGACCGATGTTGCGGATTAAAAGCGCAAATTTGGAAGAGGTATATATGAATATAAAAATATATTTGCGAGTTTAATAACAAAAGAATAATGTTAGTAGTTAATAATTATTAATTTCAACAATATATGTTCGTTAAAGTTGTCACAATTTCCATGCATAGATCGCCAAAAATTAAAAGCACCCCAAATAATGAATATACTAAAAACTAAAAACATTCCGCAGTGTGTGCGTTAAAATATATTCCAAAAACAATTTACTAAAAAGAAAAAAAATGCGATTACGATTCACAAATGATTCAAATTCTACTACTGCACTCATAAAAGAAGTGTTTAATTTTAAGATATTAAAATGTTTTATTCTTTCTCCACTTTGTAAACATTTTAAGATGTTTTAGTTTTAAACTTTTCCATGAAACAAAACACTATAAGTTTGGATTTAAAATACTAAAAAGTTTACAAATAAAATATCTTTTATTATTAAACATTTGTTTTGCAAAGATATTTTAACGTAAACATTTAAAAAACTGTACTTTTTACAATGTGTTATCCAAGACAGTTAATTATCCAAGATAATTATAATAAAATTATTTCTATTTTATTATAATTATCTTGGATAATGATAGCAATCTATCTTGTTTTATAATAACAAAACAAATATTAATATAACGTTCTCCGTCCTGTCGTTGAACGTAACTTTGAAATTAATTTTCTTCTAAACTAGTTTTGCAATTCTTTAACTGTTACAGCGGGTATAATGTCAACAGAACATTAACAGCGGAGTAATTCGAGGGGAGATTACGGCGAGAAGTTAATTAGCACAATCGACTCGCGTCGCTAATTGTAAGTACCACCGCAATCATGGGCGGTATCGAGCACGCGACGTTCGCGCAAATACCTCGCGATTTAACGAATCTAACGAGAGTGCGGGTAAGCGAGCGTTGCAACGACATCGTGGTGTGTTAAATTAGCGGTGTCGGCAATTTGGTCAGCGGCCAGGCGTTTAATTTACAAGCGTAATAATTCGGACGTGTATCTCCGAGAGTCGGTGTGACGAGAGAACTTGCGCGTTTTCGGGACGAAAGCTCACTTGCTCCAGAATTCGGCCGACGAATTCTGGCGGCGGGATGTAAAGAGATACTACCTATCTCTTAGAAAAAAGAAGACAATTTTTCCTTACTTGTACGACGAGGCGACAGGAAGATCCTCGTAGGTGTGGAGAAAATCAGTTGTCGCGAACACCGACAGCGTTACCTGTTCGTCACAGAATTACACCAAGAGAGCGGAGAACACCAACAGCGGAGAACAGACAGCGTCACGTGTCACTGAAAACCGCCACTTATACAAGTTCACACTGGCCGGTCGTACCGGCGATCCGGCAGAGATTCTCGTCGCGAGCAATCACTGTCCTTGTCCGAGGGGAAAAACAACATCCAATCGTTTTCCAGGTTTTCGGACAAGTAGACGAGTACACGCCGCTATCCTCTTCCCCGTGGGATGGCTTTCAGTTATGCCGCACACCTCGAGACGCCCGTCAGAGAAGGTACACCCGTCTCATCGAGCGTCGTCCTCGTGAACGCGCGCGATTTTTCCGCGATGCTCTCGCGGAAGATGCCGCGCGTGGTTCCGCTTTCTCCAGACGGTGAGGAACAAGGAAGAAGGCGGAGAACAAAAGGAAAGCTACGCATTCGCGAGAGAGAGGGAGAGAGAGAGAGAGGAACGACCGACGCGGCGGCGACGACGGCGGCGGCGGCGGCGGCGGCGGCAGCGACGTCGACGACGACGACGACGACGGTCGCGTGGTATCGATTCGTGGCCGTGGAAAGCCGGCGGCGAGGCGGCCCAGAGAGAGCTTTTTCTTCGCTTTCTCTCCCTCCCTCCCCCGTGTATCCTCCTCTCCCTGCCCTCCGCGAGCGACACGTTTAAATATCCGTCTGCGTTTCAAGTGGGCGAACGCGTGCTCCGTTTTCCGTCCGAAGGGGGAGGGGGTGGCCTCGTGTACCGCGTGTACCACGAGACTGTTTCGGAGAGTAAACGACTCCTACTCCCTCCTCTCACCCTTCCTCTGTGCGTTACGTTTATGCGTATGCGTGGGCGCACAAGTCGGTACAACTGACTCGGAGATATACGAATACGGGCACGAACGGGGAGCGAGGAAGATGTCACACAACGTGCGTACGGTTGATGTGTGTACGTAACACGGAAGACGAACGCGTCTCGCTCGAACGTCCGGGTCGGACTGAGCGGTGGGGCGTTCGACAGGCCCGCGTAGGCGCGTAGTCGCTCGAGGTACCGTCTCCCCCCACCCGGAGGAGCCACGCTTCGGCTTTCCCACCCTTGTCGCGCGACCTACCCCCCCTCTTCTTACGGCGCCGCGCCGTTCGTTCTTCTACCCTATCGCACCCAGTGCCGTATTCCGGGATCTTTGGATCCCATCAACTGACATCTCTTGACACAATCATTCCTTCTCTCACCTCAAATTGCAATTTATACATCAAATAATGTATTAATCGGCCGATAGCAGTCTGATTAAAAATTCGAATCCTGGTTGAGGCAATATTTTAATAAATTATTTACAAATTTCAAATTTCTCATATCTAATTATTAATATTCTTATAAAAATGCTTATTAGCATAAAAAATTATTAAATTGCTTGTCAATTTGATAAATGATATTGTAATACTCTGATATTCTGTCATGATTAAATTTCAACACTGAAAATAATTTTGGTGCGCAGTTTGCAAAATCAAATATGTATATAATTTTACACAGAAATATTTAAGCACTGAGATCCACTTTGATACCGAATATAGAAATATAGCTCGTATTTAATTAGACTAATTAAAAATAATTTATAGAGGAGATTGGAGTTGATGTCATACGGGATTATCAAAAAGTTAATAACTCTATCAGTATATGGCACAGTATTCTTTCCTTTATTTATTTATACTGCATACATCATTTAGTTAATCATTATTGTAACATAATTAGTAAATATGTTTTTTTTTTACTAAAAATGGCCATATAGAGTAAATTGACTAAAATAAGTCGGGATTAGGTGACAATCAAATTAATCTCTTAAATCGACACGTTTTCAGAGAATAGATTTACAATATAATATTTTGTATAGACATGTTTTTCCATTTTTCCATTTTATAGAAACTGTAGTACGAAAACAAGTTACGTATTTTGTAATTAAAATAACTATTTTTATTTGTATCAATGATATAATTACTTTATTTCTTTATAATTACTATCATATATTTCCTGAAATATAGAACATTAAAATAAAAATTGTATTATTTGTATATCTTATCCATAAGAAAATGTTACTGCCAAGTCTAGAACGTATGATAATCAACTCTGAGTCTAAGGCTAATTATCACATTACCGTATCTTTATTTACAATAAAATTAAATAACTTATTTGTATGATATATAATATATTCAAGAGTAATACTTTTTAACACCTAAAGGATGTAGGTATATTATAACGTACACAATGTTTTAAAATCTTACATCCACCCTTTTTTTAATTCAGTACTCAAAAATTGTGACAACCGGCCCCGATCTCTCCTATTCGATGTAACAATTTTAATAAAACAATTAATAATATTTTATTACAACAAAGCATGTCATATTTGTTTCATTAATACTGTCAAAATATCGAAACGAATACGCAATGGTCTTGTTTTAATAAAATGTTATTTGTTTCATTAATATTGTCATTAAATTAATAATTATTTTCAATTAAACTGCTGTTGACTAATGCCGTAAACATTGTTTTTTTTCTATGCAAATATCAAACGGGAAAAGAAAGAATCGATAATGATAAATTTTTTTAATAATCCATGCATTGTGAAAAATGTGTACAATCTTGCCATAGAAAATAATATTTTAAATGTTAATCTCGATATTATATCAATAGGACATTGATATAGATCTTATCAAAACATGTTTAAAAAACATTTTACATATTAAACAAAATAAAGAACGCTCGTTAATTGCAAAGAAATAATATAGCTTAAACGGACCAAATATACGAGCAAATTTAGGTGTTAATATATCTAAAATAGAGTATTTAATAATTTAATGAGATTGTATAATACATATTATATTATTAAATGCTATTTTAAATATATTAACACCTGCTCATATTTGGTCGGTTTAGTCTATACTATCCTATATATTTGTACAATATTGTGCTCGAGTTTTCAACACAACTTATTAATTAAGTAAAACGAGAAATTTAAATAATTGAAAATTTAGGCATAACTTTTCGATGGTATATTCAAAAACTTTTATGATTAATTTAGAAAGTGAGAAACAACAGAAAGAAAAATGTAACTTGTCGCACATAATTTGCATGTACGATATAAACATTTGTAAATGAAGATCTTCACGACAAAATTCCATTTTTAAAAAATATCCTTAATAATTTTTTTCGAAATTTAGAAAAAAATAAATAAAATTGGTATATTATAATACTCCTTTTTAGAGAGAAATATGACGCAAAATGGTACAAATATTAAACGGTAAATATTATTTCCTATTAATCGCTATTTCTATGAATAGGAGATTCTATCATGCGTTTGTTATGTTTATGAAATCGGCGGAAATAGATAAATAATATTGTTAATCGATAAACATGCACGATAAAAGCTGTTGCGTAAGCATGAGAGTACTTGCGCATACATTTACGCATTACATTACTACCTCTATTTACCATGTTAAATTACCTCTCATGAAAGTTTATCCATCCGCGGGATGAAAATTTTAATAGATGGTTTTTAACATTTTTATTTAATTATTCATTTTTCATTTTTGCTAATCGCTAAATTGTTTCAAAAATATATTTCTAAAAGTTAGACGTTAAGAAAAAAATTGCATGAAAAAATAATTTTGTAATATATTTCCAACAAGATTTTTCAATATTACTGCACATATCTGATACAAATATCAAGAAATATTTATTTATTCATTCAATATAAACATCATATGACCACGCTATGAAACGCGCTACATCGTAGTTATGGATGTTATTTTGTTATTTGTTATTGAGTAATCGCTACCAAGAAATAATTTTAAGAACCGTTATTTGAAGAATAACAGATTATTTTCATCAATTCTAAAAGAGCAGCAATATTTGAGCTCCCAATCAACTGTTTATAATAATTATTTAATTGTTCGCAACTTAACGTGCTCACTGCATTGTTCAGAAATAAACACTCTAATCAATATGTAATAACTATGCAATAACTATTAAACGCTTAATGATTATATTGTTTCGAATTGATACATTCTTCTATATCTAACTGGTCCAATAATAGTCATTCAAGGATTTAAAAGAATACTCCAATGACAGACGATAAATTTTCAACAGTTGTAAAGCTGCTGTTTTTTTGTTTTTTGTTAACAACCAATGTTTCAAGACCAAATAATTATTCATAAGAAAAATAACCGTTAATTAATCGAACAATAATCAATTAAGTTGTTTTCTAACAGTATTTTGTGCATAAATTGTAGTACCCGCTCAACCGAATAATTTCTTAAATAACAGATTATTTTAAAATAACGCAGTTACTGTTATAACCGTTTTGTAAAAATAATTGTTTTATTCATCACGATATGTAACTGCAAGGCATCTTTTACGATAAAAAAACTTATAAAAAACTTATAAAAAAATATATTCATTATAAAAAAGATATTTATTTATTATAAAAATGATTTTTTAAAATAATTAATTACAAAATTTAATTAATTTTTTAAATGTACTACAAAAAAATATTGAATTTTTTTTATGGATACCGTTCTACATCTTACAAAACTAAATTTGACTCCAGAGCTACAAAAATCGCGAGTTAAGAAGACTAGGTACATTGATACAAAACGATGTTATGTTACAAGGGGCTCAAAATTTTCGACACATTGTCGTAGTAAGGTTCTAAATGTCAGACATAAATGTGTTATACGTTATTACGTTCGCTTTTGGTTTTTCCCGATGCTCGTCTCGCGGTAAAGAGAACTATCAACGTCCGACATGGAAAAGATATCGAGATAGCTCGAAAGCATCCCTTTCCCTGGCGCTCGAAAACGCTTACCCTCCCACTCCGCAAAACTGCAGTCCATTCTCGGCATACCTGATCGCACCGGGCAATCTCTGGCTTTTTCGGGCCAGGTATGCTTTGCCACGATTTCGTAAAGGCCTTCGAAGGGTATGTCTCGAATGCTGTCGACCGCATCCTCGAACAGCAACAAGAAAGACTAAAAATCATCCGTCTGTTGCTAACATCTATCCTTGGTATTTCGTAAGAAAATTCTTAGAATCAAATTGCACTGTTGCAACAAGCAACGAAAGATATTGAGGAATGTGTAAAGAATATTTTACAAGTTGCGTTTTCCAGTGAGTCTGTTTGTTCTCGCACAGCAAACGCGTATTAATAATATTAATATGATTTCAATATTATATGTATAACTGTGCTTATTTAATAATTATACATCAGTATGTATTTAATAATTATCTACCAGTTATAATCGAATTCTCCTTTTACTTGTTAATTTTAAGTTCTGATTTTTATAAATAATATAATTCATATAATACTTCTCCGTCTCTTGTTCGTAATGAAGTCATTAAGTAATTGTATGTAAATTAAAAAATTACGTTATCATTTGTTATAATGATACAAATTATATATAGTCTTACCTATATTGACATTTAAAAGCTTATTTAGTTTATTATGAATATTCTTATAAAGCTTATCTAAATATTTCAGAAATCGCAGTCACTTGACATGATCTCTCCTAAAACAGTCCTTACTTATAAAAGAGAAGAAAGGTTTCCATTTTTTTACCTTCTCTTTTACATTCTTTCGCTTCGCATTGCTAATATATGAGACTTAAATCGATCCTGATGATTATCTGTCTTGAACAAGTTCGATCCGTAAACAACTAAGACTTCAACGACAGACTAGACATTTCGTTTCAGCGCAAAGTGCTAATTTAGTTTATGGTCCAACGACATTTGTCTCAGAAACCGAACGACTGTTCTGCCAATGCGGAAGTGGCGCACGGAGTTCTTTCCGCGTCATTCGCCAAGATTGAAAACACGGAATTACTTGTTGGTAGATGGCGAGAAAGAAAGAGAGAGAAAGGGCAAGAGACCACGCTTTCTTGCTGAGTGGGTGGTGGGCGCTAAAAAATGGTAATCCGATCGTTTCCACGGCGCACCGTCGAAGCTTTACCGCAGATACGCGAAAGCTCACCCTAAACCCTAAACCGGGAGTCTCCCCTCTTTTTCTCTACGAGTCGACCTCCGTCCTTCATATTCTTCCAGATCCTTTTATCAGTTTTCCCTAAGAATACGATGAAAAGGGCCGAGAGCCCTCCGCCGAATAGTAAAATATTTCACGTTAAACCCGAGACCCCCATCTCCAAAAAAAACTCGAGCGCATATCTTATATCGCGGAAGCACTCGACGAGGAATTTAATTCAATCGCTCACTTCCGAATGCCGATGCGAGAAGCCTTAGACACGAATTACATATTTTGGCATCATTTTTAATTCCGTGACTGTGCTTATCCTTGAAAGACCACTTTCTCACGCGATACATCTCGCTTTAAATTACGTTCCATGATCTCGTAACGAAACGCCACAAAAGTTAAAATAAAATGAAAACAATACCGCCTTCCTCAATTTAATTCAAATGCAGAAAGAATATATTGTACGTAAGATAAAAAGAGAAACAGATAAGCCTTGTAAAACTATATACAAATTTCTACATATTCTAAAAATATAAGAAAATTTTGTGTAAAGATTACTATTTTGAATAGCACAAATCTTACACAAAATTTATGACTTTGTCATTCAGAACAATAATAAAAATCTTCTTTACGAGTGACAAATTCGCAAATTTCAATGCAACAAATCCTGCAATTTTCAAGCCTTCGCATTATCGTATCGGGATCTCATTCGTTCAGTGCTAACATATAATTTCGTTTCTTGCTTTTCAACAATGCGATCGATCTTACGCAACAAAGATCGTAGCAAATGTACACTGGTATTCATAATCGATTTTTATAATTTAAGACTGCTTTAAATACAGTCTTAAAATGTCACGAACTAATCCGAGGGCCATATAAACACCTTAATTAAGACTTTATTATTATTATTTAAGACCTTATTATTCCTTAAGATAGTAAGTAAAAACGATGAACCGTGAGTAGGAGCGTGGCGTAGCGGCAGCGTACGAGACTGCTATGCCAGAGATCCCGGGTTCGATCCCAGGCAGAACCGAAAAATGTTTCGAACGCTCATAGCTCCTCTCGGCAGGCAATGGCAAACCACCGAGAGTATCTTTGCCAAGAGAGAACTTCTCTAACAAAAATTGTCGTTCGGAATCGACGTTAAACAGTAGGTCCCATATGACTGTGTACAATCAGCGTGCGCACCACAGCATATGAGAAAAGTCACCACGCTCGGCCACGAGCAATAGGACTAAAATGATGATTATTAAGTTCATCAGTAGTATGATTCATCATTCATGATTTAAACCTTTTCTGAGGTCCAGGAATCCTCAAAAAGGTGTGAGGATAAAAATCTTTTTTGAAAACAGGACTTAAACTGCCATTTATATCCAAAGTTTAAAATACCCTTTTTGCACCTTCAACCGCAATACGTCAACCTCTACAATTTTTTTAAATATTTTAAAATTAAAAACTTTAAAAAGCCACTGCATTTCTATATTCTACAATGTTTAAAGTATGTTCAGTAATTTTTGTAATTTTCAAAAACAAAAGTTGTAAATACGGCAATCAATTGAAATGTTGAGGTCATTTTGCCCCCTGTGTGACCAACATAAAATTCTCAGAAGGTGTTAAGACAGTCTGAAATATAAGAATCGACCATGAGTACCGGCCACAGACTCCTCGCGTGGAGGATTCTCGGGCACGTTTCCTATCCGGTAGCCACCGGAGTCAAACCGCAACCCATCGGCATACGCCGCACGTAGTACGTACCAGTACACGGACGAACGCACGTGTAAGTGCGCGCGCGCGCATGCGGCTGGATCCTTCGCACAGGGCGAGCGTGAGTGCGCGCGTGCACCTGCGCACGTATTTCACCTATACGTACTCGAGAGGGGTGAAAACTGCACGCGATGTTACCGGTACAGGTTCTCCCGAACTCGACTAGACTCGACTCGACGGTTAATGCGTGCCCGAAAACTATCGTGTAAATCCGAAGCAGCGTAAATCAAAAGCGCGCCGAGCAAGAACCGCTCGTATTGCGAGCGGCAAAATCGGTTCTCGCTTTGTGCGAATTTGATTTACACGCTGGTTCATGGGAATGCATTAACCGTGGCGAATCGAGAACTGTCTGCAAGTGCTCGGACCCAAACCCGTACATGCAAAGGTCGATGTATAACGCACACAACCAACGGGATACTATAGATCGAGATACATCGACCAGCATCCGTTATAAATTTTTACTTGTAAACCATCGCGTCTATGTACAATCAAAATGGTGAAACTCTTTACGAATTACGATTTATCTTTTGATAACTTCACGTCTAGCTAATAAAATATTTTATGTTCATCAACTGTCATATTATTTCTAAAATTTTAAGTAATTCTGAATACTAAATTAATAGTATAATAAAGATATATTCTCATCGTAAGTTTGTTAACTTTTTATCTCTTTACCATTTATTAATCATATAAGTAATTTTAGAAGCGTCAAAAAATAATAATTTTTCAATAGCTTTTCAACTCTTGACTTTTTCATTTATTCTATAACTTTATCATCCATTAACTGAACTAAAAATGTAGAAATTAAGTATCACAAAAATGTAATGTCTCGATTATAGGTATAAGTTGTCAATCTTTATTCAAGTAATAGATACAAATACGTTTGTGCTGAGATTAAAATGAAGATTTATACTGATTAAAGGTATTCAGACATGAAAGTTAAATTACACTCGTCTCGGTAAAAATACATAACTTACGTTCGCGGATTTGCTACCAGTGAAAAAGCATCGTCTTAAAGTATTGTATAAGTACACAGCCGTGCAATTTGCGTTTCATGCGTTGTAAATACGCTTTAACATGCCACATAGCGTGAATATGTAAAGGCATACCCGAACGAAACACGGCCGTGTTAGCTATTTGTCGCATGTGTCGCGTTGCACGCGATATGGTATAAGTCACTGCTTGAATACTGATTTTACCATCGATACGAATCGTAGCTGTGTGTCTTAACACGTACAAGTGCACGTGCAATTCCGGAATCGCCTGTCCGAGAAATATACGATGAAATAAAAAAAATTCTCTCATAAACAACGCTATCAAAACAGCATTCATACATGTGTCTACTTCATCAATCAAGCAAATTTAATCCCACTGATTCCTCTCGGATTCTTTTATTCAGGATTGCTACAAATTTTTCGTCCTAAAATTCCATAACTTTTCCATGATTTCCAGACAAAATTTCATAAAATTTTCCCTAACTTTAATAATACTTTGAAATTTTTTATATTTTCATTCTGATTTGGTAACCGTTAAATATTTTATTGAAACAGCCATTTGGCATATCAATGTAAATTACTATTAATGTTGCTGTCACTAATTCATTTAATTGTTAAGTTAGTATTCCAAAACTATGTACCATGTAATGAACGCATATCAAACTTTTTTAAAACTAAGAATTTAATTTTCTAAAAAATTTTACCAAATTTCCTGACGTTTTCTCGATTTCCTTAACTGTTTTTAATTTTCCTGATTTCTCTGATTTCCAGTTTTGTGGCCATGTTATTAACAATGACAGTTTTCAAGTTATATTCGCGCATATTTTACTAATGTATTATTTTTTGAAGCAAAAATTCATATTTGTATCATACTTTTTAGTTAAAATAATATTAAAATAATATTGCCTTTCTCTCTCTCTCTCTCTCTCTCTCTCTCTCTCTCTCTCTCCCCTAATTTAATTCAAATACTAAAAAAATACGCAAGAAAAAAAAGAAAAACAAATAAGCCTTTCCAAATTAAAAAAATTTTATTTACACATATTCTAGAATAAAAAAAAGTATTCATAAAAAAGGGTTAGATATGCTAATATTTCATGCGACATTTTCACTACCGTTAGACACAGAAATCATTTTCGCGTCAATATCGCTGAAATCTGACTTATTGGAATGAAACCGACTTGAATCTCTGGTGCAAAATACGTAGACAATACGTCATTGTATATACGTGCATGTATATAACGACGCTTGTATCTGCAATACGTATAATACGTATATCATTTGCAATACGTACACGTGCGAATCTCCCAATACGATATAGGCGTAAGACGAAATGGACAACATTCCCAACGGGTGCATTGTGGATATATCAATCTGTCCCTATACCTATATCCAGCCACAGGACGAGCAAGAGGATAACACGACCGCAGTAAATTATCGGTAAATAATATCGCTCCCTTCGCCCTTCCCATCGTCCCTGTAATTTAAACCGTATCACCCACTATTTTCGTGGATTTTCTCGAGTAAATCCGAAGGATGTAATTCGATTCCTCGTTGCAAATATATACATGTGTGTTCCTATTTCTATTATACTTTCTGTTATCCTACTGTGACCAAGGCGTATCGATCAGTTTCTATTCCGCGACATGAGCTACTATATTTTCCCTCAATACCACACTTGTTACACTGTACGTACTACTGATATGACGGCAAATGTTATCTAGCAATTACGCATTCGTACAGTCCAATTAAACTTGAACATTTGCTGATTTACCTTAGTTTTTCTAACCGTGAGCAGAACGGATAAAAGCACGAAACAGATCGGTGTATTATTAACGCGTTGCGTATTTCAACGTGTATATTTGATGTGCACATCGTGGTATAATCTATTCTTGATGAACTGTATAAAATACTGCATAAAACATCAATCAATCGTACGTCAATCAAACGGACCTGACTATTCCGTAGAATGGAATTCTGTTTGTTTACGAGATTAACAAAGTGTGTGTATTCTCGTAAACACGGTGCGCTATGAATTGAAAAAAAAATGTATCTAACGAGTCGCTCACGTATCCTCCGAAAAACTCGCTCCGAAAAACTGTGTTGCTAAAGAATAAATCGTTCGCTGGATGTAGTTATATCAGAGCTTTCTTTATTTTCAAGATATTATTTTTAACAATGGAATTTATACGAACAGTGATTGCAAAAACATTCGTACAAAGAAGATTTTTATCAAAAAGTTTTATTCGTAGAAAATAAGCATTAATTAGCAATTTACTAACAATGAGAACTTCTGTCCTAATATAAAAATATATAAAAGAACTTCGCGAAAATTGTGTTTATGATCTTATTGTTAGAAGCTTTGAGTGTACGAATACTTTTTGTGTATTCAAATAATACAAATTTTCATTTTCGCTTATCTACTATTAAGATAACATATTTTAATTATTACACATTTTTTAGATAAAATTATTTTTGAAAAATATTGCAATCTAATTCATTCTTTGTTAATAAATTGATAATTAATGGTTTTTCTAAAAATAAAGCCTTATTGGATATCTTTCTTGTACGAATAATTTTTGCACTTGGTATAAAATTGTTTATTATAAAGAGAATTTTTCAACTTCTTTAAACTGTCTAATAGATCGTTCAAATTTAATTCAAGTTTATAATTATACAATCTGCGGTATTCAATAGCGCAGACTCAGTGGCTCGGATAATAAGTTGAGTGACAAACGAAAGCTACCAATAAGAGCAATCTTTCGCATCCTTTTATACCTGCGAACCGAAATTGCTTTCTACTGGTCGACGAAGATCAAAGTTTCTTGTTGTCACATCTTGCGCGTGATGTAACAGTAGCACGACGGTGTTTAACCGTCGTGGATAAAGTCGGAGATAGAAACAGGCGCAGCGGAGGCTGAGCGTCTCGCATCTCCCACAGCCGAGAGAAAGAGAGAGAATGTCGATTATGGACTTTAGTGGAGAGACATAGAGCAGGGAGGATAGAAGCGAGAGAAGAGAAACTCTCCTCTATTCCGTTATTCTGCGACTTGGGTAAACGCGGGCGTATGTATACTCACGCATAACGAGGTCGTTCGGCGAGGCACGGTATCCTATTAATGCCATTGTAAAGGGGTACACGAAAACCCCGTGCTCTTGGCAAAAGCCGTGTCGTCATCGCGATCTTCGGGGAGTAGGCAACTCGGGGTAAACTTCTTAAGGAGGAGAAATGGGGCTTCCCCTCGAAAGCGCGAGAGGCGGAAAGGCGCGAGTACGAGCCCATACTTTCCTACAGAACGACTGCGAATATATCATGAGGGAATTTCTCAGATATTGAAAACTACTATTTAGCAGAAAGATGGAAACGACGCAGCATAGTCTGTTCAAGTAATCATTTGTTGCGTTAGCCATTCACGCTTTATGAGCTTATGCTATTCACTGTGCACATAAATCTTCCCCCCTTGGAATCTCTTTTTAAAAGATATTGATAACAAAATGTTATATAATATTTTGAATACTTCCGAAATGCGGATCCTAAAGTGAAGCCCAAACTCCGTCGGATTGCTGTTTTACCAATAAAATGCAAAACATCTTTACATACTACATCAATGTTGTATGCATATATATACGATGGAGTACATAAATTTTCGTAGAACGATAGCGTTTTAATTAGACGTCCAAGTCTAATTCTAAGAACTCGACGTTATTTCTTCGTGCAAACTACTAGTCTGTGGACTACTATTTCGTAAGTGCAGATTGCAAAGCTTTTATATCAAGAAAATGTCGTGACCTGATAACTTAAGACGCCATACTGGACTAAGAAATGATAAAAATCTCAATTTCAAAAATTTTATTGCTCAAAAATTTTTCTCGACATAAACTCCAAGCTGCAGACTCGTATTAATGCATATACTTTAATTCTAGAGAAGGATTTCCAAATATATGAAAGTAATATATGCAATATTGTTTTATGAAATTTGTTGCATTCAATCGGTAAAACAGACGATTTTAAGATCCCTCTTAATCATAATTTTGACATTCCAAAAATATTTTTTAATTTAAGAAACTCCTAGATAAAAAATAGATTCTATTATTTTTTTGTATTAATACAATATAATTTTGAATAAAACGTTTTATGAATTATACATTTAAATAATATTTTTTTTAAGTAATAATTTAAGTATTATAGTATTTTAATATTTTATCTTTTCATACTTAATCTTAAAAAAAAATTCTAACCATGCATGTTAACGGCGCCCTCTTGACAAATTTCTGGATTCATCAATACTTACATTTTGCCGCAGACGAAAAAATTGATATGAAAGGCAAAAATCGACGCGACGATGCAGACGTATTTGCGAGTTGCATCATTCCATGTTTTGCAAGTGACAGACGACCGACTATTCGCGCATCGGGGAACGGTAATCGGAATAATAAGCGGCAAATAATATTACCGCGCGCGCGCATAATAATCTCAGATGCTACGCGCAAATCGTATTTCGCGCGATATTCAAAGCCAGCGTCCCGACCTTAATGCCTCCAGGAATCGAGAATCTCGCGTCGTACGAAAAGACAAAAGTGTCGTCAGCCCAGGGTAAACTGCATCAGCGACCTTGAGTAGCGTGTTAATTTACACCGTAATTCACCGCCTGCATCACGCTCCTTCCGCCTCGTCCACCAAATTGCAAAACTTTCTTATGCCACTGCGAGCGGAGAATTAGTTTCTCGTTAACGAAGTTTACGTTCGCACTTAGGAGGGGGAGGGGAGGGTGAACACCCCCCGGTGCTGCCAGCCCAGAGCTTCCACCGCGATGTATTTATGGCGGTGCGCACGCAGGACACGCATTATACGAAGCTCTCTACCGAAATAGGGCCGAAGGGTTCCCTTCACATGCGCTTTACACGAAGAGCTCTTTTCTGCCTCTCTCTCTCCCCCTCTCTTTTTCTCTTGTTTCTCTCTCTCTCTCTCTCTCTCTCTCTCTCCACCTCCGTCACGTTCTCTTAACGGGCTTTTTTTATGGACGCAACGGCGACGGGATAAGCGTCGAAAATATGGGCGGGCAGACTAAACACGAGGCGTCGTTAACACCTGCTCCATCCCGCGTCGGAATTATCCGACACCCTTAGAGCGCAGAGAGCGAGCGAGCGAGCGACCAGCTCGGCGACGACAGTGACGACGAGAACAGCCGAAACATCGCGCATTCTCGCCACGACCCTCTGTTGACAATGGAATTTAGAAGAAGAGGACGTCGCTCTTTTCCTCCCTCCCGTCGTATCTCTGACAATGACGATGAAAAATTCAAGCGTCCATGCCACGGTTCACGCATTATCGTGACCGAAACGTTTTTTTCTTCCGGGATATGGACAGACGTGTATCTCTCCGGAGCATGTCCAACACGATCGGTCTTCTTGGAAAGAGCAACTTAGGATGCTTTATTGCGACTTGAAGAGAAATCGATTTTATATCCGCGCGTACACTGAGAAAAAAAAGTTGCTGTTTCAAAAAAATATTAGTTAATTCAACTAAATATTTGATAATTCAAACAAATAACATGTTTTAAATTACATGATTTTGTTAATCTAAATATATAAATATTTGAACTAAATAATCGTTACGAACTAAACGCATTTAGTTATTTCAAGTTAACAACTTTTTTTTCTCAGTGTAAATTAAGAAATTCTATGTAATTCTCAGTACACTGCAAATTCAAATAGACATGTAAAAAGTGACTCCAATATATGTGTCGTTAGTTTCCGTGTAAAAATAATACATTACACTCTCTGCATACAAACATGAATTTACACATTTAAATGTGTAGTGACATTTAAATGTCATTTTTACATAGAAAACTAAATAACACACTTATATTGAAGTTATTTTTTACACATCTCTTGGATTTACTAATATTACATCCTGTCAGCTAATAAAAAAAGCACAGATATATTTCACGTACCCGTACAATCCCGAAATCCTACATTATGTGTCGAAAAAAATTCGGGTAGTAGTAAAAGAAGTATATAAACGCACTCATCGATATCGTAGATAGCAATATTGTAAACGGCAATATTATAAACACTCACCGATATCGTAGGCAGCAATATCGTAAACGGTAATTCCACGTTATAACTATTGAGTAGATGGCCACAGCATCCCAGCTATAGTTTTCTTCAAAACCTAGAAAAAAAAAATAGAATGTATTGTCTGGATGCACAGAAGTTCATTATTTTTATATTCCTCTACCTCATAAAAACTAATATAAATTAACTATAATATGTAAAATTAACTACACGGTTAGAAAATTTGTGACAAATTTATGTTAAATAACACATTTCATATATTTCTAACGATCTACTTAAATTTTTGTTTAATTTAACTTAACATGAGTGTGTAAAAAAATACAAATACTACCAAACTAATACAATACTGTACTAAATTTGAAAAAAACACTAACATAATTTGTAAAAAAAATTATGAAAACATTTTTTCAATAAAATTAACATTTATGATATATTAAATTAAAACGTATTTTACTTATTTATCTTAAAATTTATGTTTTAAAGCACATTATTTTTATATTATTTGTTTACTTACTCATAAATTATTTTGACATTAAGAAATGTTAAATATAAATTTAACATAAAATATTTAAATAACATAATCAGATTATGTACGTTAAATTAATACTCAAATATATTAAATTCAATAGAATATTTTAACAAAAACTTGAATGGCCTATTTTTCATACAAATGCTAAATATTTTTATTCTACATATTATTAAAAAATGTAACTACAAAATTAAAATTTAAAAAAAGGGATATTCTAAGCATCCCATCTACCACTTACGTACCCATTATCTCTAACTATTTAAATATTAATTAAATTTACTCAAACGATCCGTCGGTGCATTACACTCGTAAAAAATTACACCTTTCAGTCACAATAACAAGTACACTAATAAATAAATAAATAAATAAATACAACACACATATATTTTACAAAATGCTTGAATAGGGCTACGGTCGCACGAAATTTACTTGACAGAACTGTCGCACATTTGTAAGTACTGTATTGATGTAGTACTAAGGCTACGTTCGGAGAGACGCTATTAGCGCTATTTGCGTCATTCTATCTTCATCGTCCATTAAACATGAAACAAGGATAGTATGACACAAATAACGTTGATAGCGCACTTCCCGAATGCAGCTATATCCAGTAGTGTATTTTCTATTAAATACAGACATACTGAAAGTATATCATGAATTTCTTTGAATAATATAACTTAACAAGACAAAAGCACATTCGAGATTTCGATCGCGCGCGGATTAATTCAATTAATTGATACGGCAAAAAATAATCATACCTGGATTCGTTCTTTTTGTCGCTACTCGATATCACGCTAGTCACATTTACTTCCGCTCCGAAATTCGGATGTCACAGTCAAAGAAAAAAATCACGCGAATACATACGACACTTACGACTCATCACGCGCGACGCGACGCGAACGATTACGTTACAAGTACTCGGGTAAATAACGCGCCATCGATAAACATGGCGGACGGGACGAAGGTGACGTCTGACAATTAATTAAGTCATTAGTGTCATTACGCGACCGCGTCAATTCAACAACGTCGATCGGTTCATCGCAACGATGCTCAACTCGGTAGCTGTACATCAATTACTCACATCGCTAATTGGCTAATTAAGTATAAAATATTCTTAATGATTATATATGTATATAATGCACTGGAAAATTTTTAAGCTCCGGTCGATATAAGTGAATGTGAACAACTGCTTTGTGCGTAACTGCGTCACTCTCTAGCTCGGTGCTGTTCGATATTCTCCGACGCCACGAATGCTGGAATTGCTGGACGATATCCAGAGCATACGACTCGTCGAACGAAGTTCGGCGAATCGCGCGGGAAACGCATCTCGTGCGAACGAAACCTTGCGATAGTTGTGACGGAAACATGGCGGTACGGCTCGCGAAACGACGGATATCGATCGCGGGATACGTATTGATCATGATCGCGGAGGTCACTCGATCGACGTCGAGACGATCGTCCATCGCTTGTCGACACTCCCGACACACGCTCGTACGTGGAGTAAACGTCTAGAACGATCGGAAAGATGCGGGAACGTGATGCGGCTTCAATCTGATCATACACCAGTGACGCCGCAACGCGAACTGACCGTTCACGGTTGACGGTTGAGATTCAATCGGGCGATCGCGTCTAACTTCACGCGCCTAACTTCGTCGGTGACGCGGGAGAATCGTTTATTGGCGAAGTTTTCAATTAGCATGTTAATGACAGTATCAATATCGTAGAAGTAATTGGGCTTGTTAAATTGCTCGTCTCTTGCGTCTAGACTTCCGTGCTCTTCGATAATTTAAGGATCTGGAGATATTTTATTTGTTTTAACAACTTACTGTTTAACACATTTTGAAATGTGCTCTGAGAGAAAAGTGTTTGATATATATACCTAATTACATGATAAAATAATTATGGTTTACTCCACTTTTATTGTTATTGCTCCATTCTATGTAATTATTATTGCTACAATGTTAGTAATAATAATTATATTTATTGTAGTTTTATGTACCAAAAGAATGTATGATTGTCCTCAAACGGTTGTAAAAATTTTATAAGTACAATTTATAAAAAGAAATATAAATACAATTATTATTACTAACATTAAAGCAGTAATAACTATAAAAATGATACCCTTATTCGTAATTTTATTACGCAATTATAATCTTACGGACTGTCTGGAGATATTTTACTTATAATGATTTATTGTTTACCTATGCATTTTAAAATGTTTCGTATTTGTAACCATAATTGCATGGTAAAATTATGATTAAAACCTTCATTTTTATAGTTGTTACTCTGTAATGTTAATGACAATATAGTTATATATGTAGTCCTTTTATAAATTTTATTTATAAAATTTATAGTCGTTTTTGAGAACAATTATATACAGGATGTCCCGAAAGGTTTACCAATCGCTTTTGTGTAGATACAGCGGACTAAGCTGAGTCAAAAGTCATCTACCATTTTGCAATTTTCGTAATAGTTAACAAGATATTACTAAAAATTACCAAATATTGATCTTGAATAATTTTTTACTCAAATACTATCAACTTTATAAAAAAACTATAAGAGACAAAAATCATTTATTTTCTTCTCATAGAACTTTAAGAATTTTTTCGGAATTTTTTATCAATTTTTTAGTACTGCATTTTCTTATTTTTACCAACATGAGAAAATACGGTATTAAAAATTTCTGAAAAAATTCTGAAAAAATTCTCAGAACTTTATGAGAAGAAAATAAATAATTTTTGTCTCTTCCAGTTTTTTTGTAAAGTTAATAGTATTTGAGTAACAAATTATCAAAACCAATATTTGGCAATTTTTAGTAATTAATATCTTGTTAACTATTGCGAAAATTGCAAAATGGTAAAGTACTTTTCGAATCAGTTTAGTCCGCTCTATCTACACAAAAGTGATTGGCAAAAACTTTCGGGACACCCTGTATATTCTTTATTTGCATGCAAAATTATAAAAATATAATTATTGACATTATAGCAATAATGATAGAGTAATAACTATAAAACAGGAATAAGTATTTTATCAACCAATTAGGCACGAATACAAACACTTTTCTCTCGGTGTAATACTCTTTTCAAAGCCACATACCTACATTCTGTCGAAATACTTTGTCAAATTACTTAACTTTTAATACAATTTGTTCGTTTGTAATCTGTTTTATTGCGCAAATTAAATGCAATGAAAAACGTATTTTGTACGCAGCAAATTGTACAAAATTCGATATTGTCTCTTTTAGAATCAAGCCACAGATTTGTTTTGCATCCGCGATCATTCATTAGTAATACACTATCGCATTATCATCCTCATTAAACGAGATCGTTACTAACTAACTAAAATATTTCTAGTTAGTATACTGAGTGTGAATGATGATGAGATAGCTATCAGTCGCTGTTAATCAATTTCATAATTACCTAATTTACCGGGATTGACGATAATGTCAGCTTGTTGTCTGATAATTAAATGAAAAACAACTCGTGAAAGCAAACGAGTTCTCCAAGATATATACGAATTTAAAATTTAAGTCAAATAAGTAAAGAAGCGCCACATACGGTCGAGACTGGATCTTGGTGTCTAAAAATATTTCTACGTAAATTTGTATGTATCTTTCAGTTATGTGGAAAAATTAAAATTGTCAGATTTAAATTATAAATTGAATCTGAGATAGTAATATCTTAAACTGAATTAATCGTCAATTTAATAATAATCTTAATAAACATCTTAAAATACCGTAAAGAACTTATTGCATAAAATATTATCTTAATCAAAATTTTAATCACATTATATAAACTGCGCAGTTTATATAACTGAAAAATGTATTCAAAATTTTAAATGGGAATATTATTAGGCACCAGCCTCGACCGTATTTGACGTTACTTTATACTTATTTGATTTATTCATATAAGCTGTTTAATGTAACTTCTTGTTTAAAATTCAAGATTAAAGTAACTTGCCAACTTGCTGTCAGCGACAACGTAATACTTTGAGAAAAAGAAATACGTCCGCGTTGAATGCGCTAATTAAATTAGGTTTATTAGAGCTCGTGTCGACTTAAGAAAGGGGAAGCAGCATAGCCTTCTATATGAAAACGTCCGTTTCAGCAAGAAATAAGAAATAAAAGGGAGGACTAAAGTTCTCCGGGTGTTTCGTTACTTTAACGCTCCAAATGCTCATCGCGCCGCTTTAAAAATTACATTATGTCTTACGAGGAATCAATTGTGTCCAACGACAGATATCGCGCTTCGTCTTTCCTACATCGAGGGAAAAAAATCGTTAACAGCGTCGCGATAGTTCTATCATAACTTTGTCCGTCGACTTGTAAAATCTAGGTTATTGAATACGCTCATATCGCTTTCCGATAAATTTCAGAACATCGTCATTCGATAAAACAAGCGATTCAAAGGAATCGCTGAAGCATTCTCCCTCCCATTTAGAGAGCACTTAACTGTTACAAAGCGTTTCCTGGTCCGTTCTTGCGATTACAGCACGAAATTATGTCTCTCGGCTGAATACGAATAATAAGCGCGATGTCGCTGAAACGTCTGTTTTTCAATCAGGCTTTGTTTCATGTTCCTTCTAACTCCTCGACGAATCTAGTCGAGACTTAATAAGAATCTGCATTGATTCGTTCAAAATTATAATCGAATCAACGAGCATTCCAGCGAGCTTAAATATGAATTCATTCGTAAATGTTTATTATCTTGAGGAATAACCTCTCCAATTTGGAATTGATCATTTTTATAAATCGATTTTTATACAACTTTTATTGGGATTAAAATAATGTGCAGCGGTAATGTTATACTTATACTTTAGAATGAAACTCAAAATCTTTTGTGAAACTTTTCTGATAAAATTGATATAGAGAGGCGTAATAAATTTAATCGAAAGTGCTCGAATTAACTATTTGAACGAAATCTTTCGACCAATCTGTAGAATTTTTTACTAAAGATTTCGAAGAATTAAAAGTGGCCTTTAATTTAATTTTTACGACTTTCCTTCACGATCGAGCCGAACGAACCAAACAGGCGTGTGAACGTTCGTTCTTAACGACGATTTTAATTAGAACAGGATGAATACAGATATCGCATCTTCTAAACGCCTTTGTCTAATTACGTCCCTCTCGTCGCAAACAAAGTATTTCTCGAGAGTCATTCTCTTATAGCCGTAACTTTCGCCGAGACTACATAAACTTGAAATAATCCATTTGCCTTTTGCGCGTCACGACTGTTCAAAGCGCTGCCCGTTTTATAGAACTGATAGGAACTTGTCCTCGGTTTCTCCTCAGGCGGGAAAAGACGAAATTTCGCCTCGTTGCATTCTCCATTTCTGTAAGTCCAAGAGAAGAATATCCGACGGGCGCGCGTCGAAGATAGAATGAATCGTGAATCTGTGTGACGGAGGTATACCACGGATGGCCATTGCGAACTGTCTGTCTACCGACTGCCGGTAGACAGAGTGACAGAAGTAAAAGTGCTCCTCAAGTACCCCTTGGCTGGGTTCATTAGTAAACTGGAGTACCGTATAGTGTACGCGCGCGCGCTAAGGGTCTTTTGTGCGAGGGTGAGCTATTCGTGATAACTCTCATCCCTTACATCACCCTCTCCGCCTCTCTTCAGCCCTTTCCGACAAGTACACGCGGTTTCTCCCCTATGCCATTCACGCACGATTCAGATGACAAAGCGAGTACGTAAAAATATATATACGTAATCGAAGAGCACAGGAATGCGACAGGAATTTTTTACAAAAATTAGCCGAGTTAAAATTGCTGCGATAATTCGTTACGGTTTTTATCACATTTAATCTAACTTTTCATTCAAGACGTATATTATAGAGAAAAAAGTGTCGTTATTTTGTTTCTTTTTTGCATATTATTTTATATTATTTAATTATTACTAAATCAATAATATCATAAACAATTTATTAATCTTTTTTATTTAAAAAGGTAAACAATGTGAAATTGATAAACTTGTGAAACGTTACTGTGTCTCTTGATAGGCTATATTAAATTCTTCGACTGTGAAATAGACCTTAAATATCAGTAATCACATTGAAAATTTTAACATCAAATGCGAAAAGATTTACGAAAACGATGTTAACGTCGAAAAAGCATTTTCCGAAACCGATAATAACTTTACTCATTTAAAAATGATGGTCGGTAGAAATCCAATATTCGTCGAATGGGGAAAACAATTCCGGGAATGTGTTTGAATAGAGAAATAATTACTACGAAATTACGGAGCGATGGCACATCGACGACAATACCGTCGTTGTGACGAAGCTGAACAATTAATATTGCATTGCGCGCCGGCTCGGCGGTTTTGAAAGGGCGAAAAAGGGCAGAATATGACGGGCACGATCGCGCTACCACATTTTCGCTTATCTGCATACAAACACTTGGATATTTTGTGTGTGCGCATCGATAGGTTTGTATATTCCATAAGAATGCTATTGTCGTCGACGCTTTGTAAAACAATCACCGGCAAGTTCAATCCGAACTTCACCGAACTGCGCCGAATATATTGTTTACTAAAAGTATATATGTTTCCAAGTATGTAAACTAATTGCTGCCTTTAGTGAATAATTTGCTTCGTCGTCGTTTCCTTTGTAGCGACCAGAAATTAACCTAGTTTCCTCACAGAATTTAATCTCGTTAACCGAAAGTCTTAGATGCAAATTGATAGGATAACGTAATCTAAACGATACCACTAGTAACAAATTTTATAAGAATATATCTCTCGTAATATATTAAATTTTTGATACACATAAAATACAACTTATTTTTTTAAATATTTAGTAATACAATTTAAAAGAATCGAAGACACTTCTTCGATCGATCCAACTACTTTTTTCTTTTACGTATACACAAGTTCAGAGTTTTAAAAAGAATTATGTGGAACAGTTTACATTTTAAGAATATTATTGCCAAATCTCAGACTATTATTAAACATTATCGTTCGACTGATATAAAAAAGCGACACATTTCACAATTAGCAACTTTTTAGAACAGTATTTGTTAAATTCTGAACTGGAACAACGTATTTTTATTTATAACAGAAATTTTTTATTTTCTATCAGCAATGCCGGTAATAACTCCAATTAGGATGTTCCGATTATTTCAGCACCAACATTTTTTTACGTAATTTAATTAAAAATTGTTTCTTTATAAACAATCATTGTGAACTTGATCGAAAGATAAACAACACTTCTGTCGTTTAACGATAAATTAGGAAAGCTCTATAAATTCTCCAAATTTACAGATATATTATTTTTCCAACAAAAAATATGTCTCTAAAGTTGACTTTTTTTTGTCTTTTCTCAAAATATTTAGTTGCGTCACTTTTCTAACAAACAAATAAAATGTGTCAATATTGAATACATGATTATATTAAAATAATGTTATCGATTCAAAGACGAATCATTTTCAAGAATATATACTCCGCATTACTTTTATAGTATCTATTTTGCCCAGTTTCTAATTATAGTTTACTAGACTCGGGATTCATTTCGCCTCTCGGTGCAACGAGCATGATTGTTTCTCTGTGCACGCGGCAACTGTAATTGCCAGGGAAAATCGGGTTAACGTGGCAACGAGACCGCGACACGAAGTATAGTGTAACGGCGCTCTGCGCTCACCGTAATTATTAGTCGAACAGGAGAGATAATCAGCCGCGAACGTAGGACAAGCGTACTTAACCCGGTTAAACTCTTTCATAATTCGTCGCGCGTCCGCGCGAGTTCAACGAGTTTACGAGGGCGGTTTTTGCGAAGCCCTGTTTGCAGTGGACGCATTTTATGCACACTCTCCGGCACGTTACTGTCCCGATGACACCGCAAATCAATTAGCGAAAGAAGTCCATGGACCATTTTAAATTATTCGAATAAGATATATTCGTAGTTTCATAAATTTAATACATATCATATTTATGGATTTAATAGACATATATATGTATAATTAATATTAATTGAATATATTTATGAGACTCTGAAAGATTAAAAGCGATATTTATTGTCTCGTTCCCCCAGTGAGTATAATATATTTAAAACGTCCTGAGACCAAATTTAATGTGCATTGTCTATTGTCTGTGACAAATATTAATGATAAATTTTAATAAAATTTATTGATCATTCAGCAATATTGAATTACCCATTGATATGTATTCGAGTCACAAATATTGCTACTAAACAATATTTAAACTTTTTAGAGAGAGAAAGAAATATTTTTATATATTTGTAAATATTGTATAATTCACTCATTATTATTTCGTAAATTAACTTTTAAAAGACTTTAGGTATTACTTAAATAGTGCTGCCTAACGAACTATAACTTAATAATTTCACAGCGCTGGTCCATCTGTCTGTCCATCCAATTGTCCGTTTGCATGATTTCTTAAGAACGGCTTAACTTTTTCAAATTCTGTGTTTTAAAATAAATAACCACGAGGAATCTTGGCTCCATCAAAACGAAATATGGATTAAATCATAAAAAGGTAAAAAATCAAGATTTTCAATAATACAATAAGGACAAATCAAAATAGTTTATAAAATATTAATTTTAAAAAATTATAATGTGTATCAAATTTTAACATTTTTAATGAAGTTATTCCAATAATTACAGGTCTTTTGCTGCACTACTTCATATCCGCTTTATTATTGGTATAATATGTGTGCTAAACAATTATAAATCAAAATCAGAGCGACGAGAATAAATTAATTAATAGAAACAATTCTATTTTCGGTCAAAGCGGAGCTCAGTGCTTAATTCTTGAACGGCACACATGAATCTTTCGTGTCCATGCTATTTCTAATAGTTCTTATTTCTCATATACCTGTGCACGTTGCCCTATGCCCCCCCCCCCCCCACGGGAAAAATCTTTGTGATGGGGGGAATATAGGGAAACAACAGCGAGAGGGAATCTCTATGTGTAGTCGAGCAGCACAGTCGCGTGAGTCGAAGAATCGAGAGACCCATATTTATATTCGGAAGGTGCTTTTTTCACAAGTAAGAGAATTTAGTTATTTTGCTATTTTTGTATTAAGTAGGCTTATTTTATTACGTCTATATTTTTTTGCTGTATTCACTGCGGGAAGCCGATATGCGAAGTCCACGGATCACCGATATGCAGCGAATGTATACCATAAAAAATTTAATATTCTGTAATCACTTTTTTAATATTTCTGTTTGCATTAAAAATAATTATTTCTATACTTTATAATAAAATTAAAAACTGTTTTTTCTTCAAAAATACTCTATTTGTCCACATTAAAAAATGACATATTCAGATGCTCAAATAATTGCACTTTTTTGCATCTGGCTCGTGTAATATTTTTTTGTAAATTATGATATCTGTACAAAAATATCCTACAATGATTTTTTTTGTACATATATAGCAAAGTTACAATATTTATATCAAAACTAAATTATTTTCTTTTTTTGGTGCAGAAAGTAATATTCATAATTTTTCTAAACATTTTTTCCAATGTTTGCATAGTATAATAATTTAGTAGAGATCTTAAGAATATGTGTAAATTTTTACAGAATTTTTCGAGCACTTTAAGAGTCTTAAAATCGAGTTGGACACGAATGACCCATGTATGCCATCCAAAGATACCGAAAATATGTGTATTGTTCGAAGGTTAATAATACTAAATTTTTATAAATATATTATTTCAATTTTATGAACTCTGCGTTCTAATAAAATTTGTCGGACTTGTACTTCTTGTGTGCTAAATTATTATACATTATACAAGTCTGAAATCTTTTGAACGTTGCTTTTCACGTTGTATAAATACGGATACAGATTGGATCGTAACGTAACTCACCGCATTTCGACCTATTTATCGAGCCTATATAGAGAAAATGTACGATCGACTCTGATTGTTCGAAAATCGAGTTAACGTACTGCCGACAGAGCAGCAGTGTATGACCCCATATGTACGTCGAAATAATAAAACGGTCATGAAACAATCAGCTACTGTAACGATCAACGATGCGGCGGTGCGTTGCCGTTGTTTCCAATCATTATCGGCTGTCCGCATCGGGCGTTTCAGCGATCGGCTAATTTCGGGAGTAACGCGGGTCTCTCAACTCAATTTCGTCGCCCGGAAATCAGTTCCCTCCGAGCTTTCTCTAGGCAAGTCGCCCAACGCGATCTCATAAAACTTTAAATTACGCATTAGCAAATGTAGCATGACCCGATCTCGAAAGTACGATCGCTCGACTGAATATTTAATTCCGACGAAATAAAACTGTGTTGAAAGGCACGTGACGTGGGTCGATAAACACGTAATATGTATCCCCCTATACGCGCAATTCAATAATTTTTTACAATATTAACCCTTACCGTACTAATATGGGTAACTAGTGACCGAACGATTCCTGCTCGTGCAAGTTTTTTTGAGTCTTTCGGTAATTATAAATTATACTACATTTTATTATTTTCCAAAATAAAGAGTCAATATTTATTCTAGAAAGTTGAAAGTATGTTGGTGAATTTTTAGAGATTTTTTGAATTATTTTGAAGAGGTAAAAAAACGAAGAGATTTGAAGTGACCCTTGATGGTATGGATGAGGCACCAAATTGTAGATGGTACGGTAAGGGTTAATTGATAACGATAGGTAATTTCAAATACTATATGTTCAAATATCATATTTCGCGCATATAAAACAAATTTCAAAAATGATAAACAGAATATGTTTATCGTATGTGCATAAAAGAACTCTGAGAAGAATGTTTTGGTTGTACCAACAAGAAAGTACAAACAAAACGAATTCTGATCACATAAATCAGATTTCTGGTTACATAATTCAATTTCTATAGTTATCTCGACTAGAATGTCTGACAGATTTGATTACGAGTGTCTGATTTATATTTTTCTAGTTGAACCCCCCTACCAAAAAGGTACAAATTAGAATTCCAATTAAATGCAACAAAACTTTTTTTAGCGAACGTTTCACACAAACGTTCGTTCAGAATATGATGATATCTATAGATCTTTTGCAATGCTGCAATGAGAACAATTTCCGATTGAAAATGAATGAATCAATAAGATCCTGATAATATCAATCAGAATTCCGATTATCATAATTGGGCATCGGGTTATCGCAACTTACGAAAATAACCAAAAAATTCTGATTCTATCTATTTTTCAATCAGACATTTTTCTAAGTGTGCTATTTCTCTTTTTTTAATAAAATTAAATTTTTAATGAGTTAAATATTTAATAATAGATTAACTATTAATCCTTTAATCACAATTATGTAGAATTAAAAATTTTTTTAATGGAGTAAATATATTTTTTAAATGATTCTCTTATTTTAAAAGTTTAAAGTTTCGGAAGATTGCAAAGAGTTCATACAAATTGCGTGTCGATATTTACCGCTACAAATTTATATTGCACGTAACATATACTGCAGATTTTCAGTACTGACAGTAAAAATCGGAATGCAGCCACAGTCTGCATTGCGATAAGTTTTAACCGATTTAATGATGCTTAAATAAGAATATCAATAATCTTCGAGTGCGGAGTACGATTTGCACGAAAGAAAATCAATGTGGTCGTCAAACGTAACGTCATGCCGCGACAGTGGCTTCGTTGTTACATAAACCAAAATTGACTCAGCCGGCCCATCATGAAAACACAAAGCGGTCGTGCGCTCTTGCGTTCGCGAGCGCCACGCGACTCTTCCGTTTCATGAATTTTTCATCACGATCGGAATTTAAGATTTTTCCTCGCGGCATGCCTGAGCCCAGAACCCAGAGTCGAACGAGAATCGTGCGGGAATCAAAGGTACGTGGAGCTCGAAGGAGAAGCCTTGACCTGGATCGCGATGTACAAGAAGGCGAGTTTCTCTACCCTGAGTTAGCTCGGGTCGACGGTGGTGCGATGGAAAGGACGCCAAGTAAAGGCGATAAAGGAATGAAACGGAGAAAGAGGAGAAAGGGCCGAGGAGATTCTAGGCGTACGAGATTATGTAAATTGGCCCGGCTCGTACTCGAACCGCGGTAAAGACGCATTTTCGAGGTAAGTTGGTAGACGTCGAAAAGTGTCGTGCGATAGCTCGTAAGGGCACGTATGTGAAGAACCTAGAATGCTTTGGAAAATATTCTCTCGGTGGTTATTCAGGTCCATAGCCACGTCGATGAAGGGTCTACTCTTTGTCATTCTGCGATGATATTTTGGTGCATGGATTTGACTTGCTTATTTTTTGTTTATTAAAACTTATCGATTATTTTACAAGATTTTATATGAAAGAAAGATTTTGCTGAAGTATCTACAAATTTAATTAGATACAGATCGGAAAACTTTTTTGAACTATCAAAATATTATGTAAAAATTTCAAACAATGATAAGCATGATAAGCAATGTTGTAAAACATTTTGATATACTTGCAACATTCTTGCAATTTAAGCTTCCTTCATATAATTATTTTTATAATCTAATAAAATAATATTTTTAGTATCCAGCTAAAATTTTGGATGCTTTAGATACAACAGATTTATTCTTTCTATGTAGAGTTAAAAAATAATAAATAAACAAATATTTTTGTTATTTATAAAGTAAAAAATTATTTTGTACAACTAAATGTTATGTAAAATATTTAATATAAAAATATTTGGTTGCTGTTAAAAAATGCATTAACTAAACAGTATTGCTAATTGTAAGTTTTTTCCTAGTGTATTAGATGTTAAACTTAATTCCTGCCGTTTTTCGTCTCCAAAATTGATTTGTTTCGAAGGGAAATATCTTAATCAAAGTATTATTAATAAAGTATTATTAATTAGTAATAAAGTAGAAAAAAGGAAATTACTTTGATTGAGGTATTCATTCATCTTCCCTTCGAAACAAATCAATTTTGGAGACGAAAAATGGCAGGAATTAAGTTACAATATATTTTAGAAATAATTACGGAGTTGTTCATATAGACAGCTGGATTCAACTCTAACAATTTCTGACAAAACATCGAGATAACACAAAAGCATCGGAATCTTTTCGAAAACAAAAATCCTTCCGCATTTGCCACAATCGCACTGTATTCCGCAAAACTATATACGGGGTTATTCACGAGGCAAGTTTCGCGGGAAACCGAACTCGCGTGACACACTTGCGAGGTTTTTGGGATAATTCTTGTAGGAACTTCAACAAACGCCACCGTAAAACACCATTTAAGCCCTCCCGGTGATCTCCGGCGTGACCACGGCTGCAGCTAAAGTGGAAAAAGGGTTGGTCCAGCAGCCTGAGAGTGTAAAGGACGATTTTAGTCATCTTGCATCCACGTTGGTACACCACAGCAATATCGCTTCTTTCTCCTTCCCATAATTTACGAGACGTGTCTAAGTATCCTGCGTATTCCGTTCTCGCGCAATTGTCCTACTTTCTCAGAGAATTTTTCTCAGTAACGATATACGCCATCCAGTCATGCTAGTTTGAATTATTGCTCTTTTATATTGATTTAAAGGATTTAAGGAACGTAAAGTTTTACACAACTACGTATAAATTAAATTAGCTATTCGATGAGAAAAACGAAGTAATTCAGAGATCACATTTTCGAAACTACGTCATGCATATTTATTTAATTATTCGGAAATTTATTTTAGTGTTTTATGTTAGTGAACATTATTCTAAGTCAATCTTTATTAGAAACGTTTTTAAAAGTTTAATATTTTAATTATTCTAATCATTAAATATTTAGTTAATTCTGCAAAAAATATCAAATAATCTTCTAAATTTTGTAAGCTTTTTAAATGTCGATATTAATGTCTACTGCTTATAAATAAATACTCATCACACATCTCAAAATAAAATATTTTGTATATAGTGCAAAAGAATACCCAGCGTAATTATTCTTTCATTTTGCTTTAATACTAAATTCACCAGAAAAATGTTTCCCTTTCCTTTTAAGCAAGGAAGAATCGTAAAAAGGCACGCTTATGCATTGTTTCTAAAGGATTATGGGAAATTTAATCTGCTCTATTGTTTCATCTTCCGACTTCCTTTATATTATTCTTTCTACTTTAACTTTGCTATCTTTGTTCTAGCCGGAACATTTTAATGCCTTTCTAGCAAAATTTATTGTTGATTTTTATATTACTTACAGAGCATTGCCTGAACATTATTTACTATATTTTATAAAGACTCTGTATTATGTGGTAATTTGAGCGAATTTTATAATCAGGAAAGTCAGATCATAAATTTTAATCGTAAATTATTAGATTGTTATGAATAAGTAAAATAAGTTAAAGATTAATCAAATACGGTTGAAATTAAATCTTGATGCCTAATTTAGATATAAAATTTTATATATCCTTTAATTATATAAACGCTAATTACTGTCAGATTTAAAAGGCAATCAAACTGAAGCTGAAAAATAATAAAAACATTACAAATTTAATTGATCATTAATTTAATAATATTGCATATTTTTTCACAATAAGTTCTTTACAGTATTTTAAGATACTTATTTACATCATTATTAAATTTATAATTAATTTAATTTATGATATTGTTATTTCAGGATTCAGTTTATGCTTGTGACAATAATCATAAAATCCGACAATAATCGACGCGCAGTTCGTATAATTGGAGAGAAGATGTATAATATTTTATATAAAATTAACATATTAAAATATTAAATGTGTACATAAAAGTTTACACATAAATATTATTAGGCACCAAGATCCAGCCACGATCATGTTTGGCCTATCTTTACTTATTCAGAGGCTTCTAGATATTCATATATTAGCTCGCAATTCATCTATTGTTCCTACAAACAACGGCGCGCGTAAAATAGTTCCGTCTATTTTGACGAAACTCGTACGTTTAAGCCAATTGCATGCATTTAAGCTCGAAGTAAGAGCGTAAATTTGACCGAGAAATGTCACCGCATTCTCCAGTCTTCTTTCGCGCACGAATTCGTCCGCATTACGTTTAATAATTCAACGAATTCCGACCAAACATTAAGCTGTCCACGACACGTCCTCTCGATCTCCCATGTAGTCGTATCGAGCGTGGGCGACGAGAGTAGCACCGACGATGCAGGCATTTTAGAGGGAGCGAGACGCGAGATCATCGCGTCGAAATTGCTTTTGAATTATGCGTCGCGGTTAATGCAGCACGCTACCGCATTTAAAACATAATCGCAAACGAGGAGAGTATCATCAGTCTTTGCATTTAACCGTCCGCAGAAACTTCGTTCTATCCCGCGCACATTGTTGTGTCCAAGTTTAAAGAGAAAAAAAACGAGTAAGGTGCGAGAAAAAGGAGAAAAGATGAAACGGATTGAAAATGCCGACTTATCAATAAATCCACCGCGAGAACTTCATCGTCAAAAGAAAATATCTTTCCTTAGAACAGACGGATAACTGAAATACCTAATTTTGTTGGATAAAGAGATAGAAACGAACAGATAATCTGAGAAAAGGGAGATCGGGAGGAAAGCGCAAATCAAAATACATAAGACGGAACGAAAGTCATGAAATTAATTTCTGATTGAGGAGAATTACATGCTTTTTGTTATACAAATTAACATTGTAAAATAAAAGTTATTGTATGTACACGAAAAGAACGATTTTGCTGAAAGATCGAAAATTTTGCTGCATATACAGATTCGAAAATAATTTTGTTGAACCATTAAAATATTCGTGTTTCATTGAAAACTCAAGCTTCTTGCTAGAATATCAAAATTTTTTGCAGACGAACTTGCTCATCATTTTTTAGTTCCCAATATAATTATTTTGACGATTCAACAAAATTATTTTCAAATCTGTAGTCAGTAAAATTTTAGATCTAGATCTTTCGGCAAAATCATTCTTTTTTCACGAAAAATACAATTTAGCTGAAGTCTTTAAAAATTTAGATACAATTTTGTTGGAATAGCAAAACAATTATATAGGATAATCAAATTGATTGTTAAAATATTAAAACGTTTTACAACATTGCTTATGCATGAATTACTTACATAATTATTTTGGTGATCCAATAAATTATTTTTAGATAATTATATTATTTTTATTATTTTTAGATTATTTTTATCTATCTTAATTGTTTACCTTCAGCAAAATCGTTCTTTTTATATGGAAAGAGCAATTCTGCTAAAATATTAAAAAATTTCATTAGATACAGATCTGAAAATATAGTTTTGTTGGACTATCAAAAAATATAGTAGTTCAAATTAGTTACTAAAATGTTAAAGCTCATATTTGAGTTTTCTACATTGTTATTTTAATGGTCCAATAAAATTATATATATATTTTCAAATCTGTGTATCGATCAAAATTTTAGATTTATCAACAACATTTTTTGTATATATTCCGTGTATAATTTCTTCGCGTATGAGGCTGAAGAAGATATTGTTATGTCATAATATTATTACACCGTCGCTACGAACATTTGAAGTGCTTGAAGTAGGAAATCTTAGACTAGAACTTCGAATGTCTCCGATCTACTCCGGCACCCTGAACGCTTCAATTACGAAACACAAGCACTTCGGCAGGACGGCTCGCTTCAGCGGTGTTGAATTGTCGGCTTGAAACGAGTCGCGAGAACGATAAGAATCGGGAGTGGCAGTTCTCCGGTAACGTGCTCAAGTCGAGGAGTATTGTTCCTTATCGCGCCGCGAATCGCACGAAGCATAGTTCTGGAGCATATAAGGTGACGTATGCACGATTGGCACGTTTGATATCGATCTATGCGTTACGAAACGCGCGGCGCGTTAAAGAAACGGCAAAACAGCCACCGCATCCGCCGTTCGTTCGAGGACACCGTTACCAGAAGCGCGCTCACCAACGAAGTATAATCCAATCTCACGCGGAAATTTAATAAACCGAGCAGGGATGGATTGCACTCACGTTAGCAAATAGAGTTATAATCGAACGAAAAGAACGAGACGCACGCACTTGCATTGCGACATCGCGTATCTGTTCAAATAAAAAATAAAAAAATTAAAAAAATAGAAAAAACGCACGTAAGGGAGTTACATGCGAAAAATTAGACGCGTCCTGAAGCGCACATCGACGACGAAGCTCACTGCTCGGTGGTCATATCAATAATTCTAAACGCGTCGCTTTTTCGGTAGAATATTTATCCGCGGTCGTGCTATCGATCGTGAGAAAACGGGAGCGTATGCAATTTAAATGATATCGTTTCTCGGATCATAAATATACCTAGATTGACGGGTTGATATTTGTGACGGGAGGAAAAATTGAAAATACGAAATACCGGTTTTCTCTGATGTTTGCTGGTAAGGAAAATACGTCATTTTTTTTCATGTTCTTTAAACAGATAAACTTGCTCCTCCCGCGTGCATCAGTAATTATGAAATATAAACATAGTTAATGCTTGCTTCGGTACTGCTGAATAATTAAGTCAAGTCCATCAAGAAAGTAGAAAATAAGATGTCTCTTAATAAGACAAGAGTTTTTACTGCTCGGCTGACTTTGTGTCCTCTGATTTCTACGAAATTCTTCAGGGGAAATCAACGAATTATTTAACACATTATTATTAAGCATAAAAAATAAGCTCTTATTATTAACACACAGGGATTAAAAAAGACAGTTTACTTTTAAAGACTTTTCAAATACACACACACAAACGTCTGATTCTTTATTTAAGAACATTTTACTGTCTTAATTATTTTAATTGGCTCTATGTTACATCAAAAAGTCGAAAGAAATAAGATAAGACATTAATGTTAAAATTCGAAAGACTTAATACTATCGTGCGTTAACGAAGCTTTCAATTGAGCGAAATTAATTATTTTAATTATTATCATAAACGATGCTAATGGTTTGATAAAACGGAGCTTAAAATATGCGACAGTAATCTTTCTAAAATTAATCTAAAATGTAAGAGACAATTTCTCGGCGTACATTTATTTTATATAACACGCTGCGAATAATTCGTGGAAGCACACGAAGTTCGTTGTTTACCTTGATGTACAGCATACTGCTGTGTACATACAGCGTTTTTGTTGTCGGTCGTGCGTCGACACGCGGATCGTCTCGTAGATCGTTTGTGGTAATATTACCTTTCGGAGTTGAGCAGATAGGTCTCTTGAACTTATTCAATTATAAATCTCTTTGTCAAAAATGTCAAACAATTCAATTTTCTTTATATTACATCTGCAAATTTCGATTATTCTTATACAGTGAGAGCAAAAAGTATTTGTACAAGGAAATTTTTTATAAAAAGTCTTATTTCTAAAAAATAAACATTAATTAGCAATTTTATACGATGAACATATTCTGTTCTAATATAAACAAACGAGCTTCGCATATATTCCTGATTCTAGAAGCTAAATTTCTCGACTGCACGAATACTTTTTGAGCATCCAAACAATAGAATTTTTAATTTTCGCTTATTTTTCAGATGATATATTTTCTATAATTAATACACATCTTTTTGGTACATATAATTTTAAGAAACATACAGTCTATTTTATTCTTTATGAATAAATTGTTAATTACCTAACAAGAAATGAACGTCAATTAAACGTCGAACCGACATCGAACTGGTGTTGAAATCGTATCGATATCGATTCGACATCAATTCAATGACTCATTTCTCGCTGAATAATATTTACTTTTTAAAAAAATAAGGTTTTTTAAAAAATATCTTCTCCATACGAATACTTTTTACACTCACTGTATATATTGAAAGATATTTATATAGTCGACAACGCTGTACTCTCACTCGCCCTTAGTGATCCACATTTTGTTTGAATTTGGAGAGTTCGTAAGAAGATTACAGTTTCAAATAATATTTATATAGTATTCTTTTTTTATATATATAGTCAAGTTATATTTCTTGAAGTTAATTAGTACCTTTTAATTAATATAAACTAATTGTAGGTAGATCATACATAGCGTCAGTAACTATGTTACAGATTTTGGCATTAACTTTGAAAAGTTAAGAATATAAAAATTAAGAAAAATTTGTAAAAAATAATAGATTTTTTCATATTGTATTTGAAAATAATACAGAAAGTTTGGCGGCAATTTAGAATCTAAATAAAAAATTATTTCCATAAAAAGTAGATACATTTTTTATAATTAAAGTCAAATGAAAAAAATTTCATTTAACTATAAAATTGTATTAAAAATATTTATATACATATTATTATATAAATATTGATTTTATTGAACTATTTCATATACATATAACATTTATTTTTACATTTATACAAAAACATTTTATACTTGATATTTACATCCTTAATGAGATATCAAGCGGTTTTGTTTTTTACCATTGTAATAATTAATAGCTATTGGCTAGTGCGACTGATTTGTTTTTTTAACGAACGGCTCGTAAGCGTAACGAGACGGTCGTAGTTTATTCCAATGTATTTACAATTCAGCATACCGAATTTACAATTCGTCTATTTGCGACTCGAAACTTGATGCATTTACATCGCGAAAAATTCATAGCTCGTAAACGACTGCAAACTAAAAAGACACAACTAAAAACTTTTTATTGCACTCGTACGTTTGCTTTCGTTCAATTCTTGAATGTATTTTTCGTACGCATTATTTTTTTTAAATATTCTTCTCTCTGTATACTCTCACACACGAGACGATCCGCCTGAACGTGCGCCGAGCGCATTGATTTCGCGACGCACACGTAAAGTTTACCTTTCACCTGTAAACCCGTGGAATTTCATTGTTGCCGGTCGCCGCTACGGTAAAGGACCTTCGTTATCGCTGTGCGATCTGGATCCCTCGTTCATCCGTGATTGAGAATTTTACATATGTGTGCTGCTCGCCGGCCTGTGTCGGAAAGAGAGAGGCATCGAGAAGCCATCTACGCGAAATTAAACGATAAATCAGTAAATCGTTTCGCAGTGAAGTGATTAGTGCCGGCAGTAAAGTCACTCGAGAGTTCGAGAGGGTGACCGAGAGGGTGGGAGGCGGAGTGGAGAGCCAACTCGAATTCCGTTCATAGGGCATAGGGTCGTAACGGGAATATAGCTCGCGCTCTTCCTCGTTCCCGCTTCTGGTCGCTTTTCCGCACGCACGCTCTCGACGGGGAGCCGACTAAAGAAGAAAAGAGAAAGAAAGAGCGAAAGAGAAAGAGAAAAAGAAAGGGAAGCTAAATCCGCACTTTTAAAGGGCGATACGCGGCATTTCCAGCGATCCTCCTTGCCCTGACATGTATCGATTTTCGACTTCGCTCGTACAATCGGCAACATATTGTGAGGTAATTTGCACCCCGGGGGGTTACCCATGGAGGGTCACTCAGCCGCAAAAACTCACCGACACGTGAAATGAAAATTTATTCTCGTTATCCGCGCCAGGGTGATCCTCTGGGTGGTCTTGATTACAAATAAATCCGCCAGCTGCCACTTTGACGGTTCTTTCTTTGAGTTTGTTGCGAGGTTTTTCCGGTGAACGACACGTAACGGGGTGTGTGCTGCTCTCCCCTCGATACCATTCTTGGTCGCGAGAGGAAGTTTCACTATCCGTATGTTTAGTATTCATTCGATCCGCTCAATTAATTGGAAATCCATTTATTATCCGCACCATTTATTATTGGTCTCGTTTCGCCTTTTACTCTTTAGCCGAAATTAGTCCCTTTTTTTTGTAGGATTAGCATAATTGATTTAAATCATTAGTTTAATCAACAAAATGTAAAAAATCCCGTTTATCCGTGGCATTACATGTTACGTTGCGAATGTGGTAATAAATATATACTCATGTATCGGGTAAATTGGTATGAGAACGAAATTTAACCAAAAATCTCAATTCACACACAACACACACACATACGAGAGCTCCACCCACGCTTAAAATAAACTTTCGTTGCGAACTCTCCGTTTTTTACAAGAAACATAATAAAAACGAATCTCCGTTCTATCTGCTGAATAAAGATATGGTATATTTTATAAACGATAAAAAAATAATTAATTTTAAATAAATTAAAATGCATAAATGATACCTGCTTTCTTTTATATATTATGTCTTCCCTCCTATTTTTATTGTAATATTTATACGACTTTCGCGATTCAACGTAGAATAGGAAACAATGAAAATAATCTCGATTACAATATATACAAATGTAAAAATTAAATTAAATTCGGGCTAAATTTACAATAAAATTATTATCATGTGGCTTGCAAAAACAGACGTTAAAATTAAAACGCTTGATAAAATAGAGTAAGCTTGAATAATATCATATCAATTCCTATCCTCTTACTGATTTTCAATTTTTCATTTATATTTTTCGTTCTATTTTATTATTCACGTCACAGAGCATTTCATATTATAAACGAGGTGGAAGAAAATTGGAATGTTTTACCAACTCCGACAACCAAAATATACGTAATAATCATGCAAGAATTATTTTTGTGTATTGTTTCCTTCCGAATAACTTGTTAAAAAAATTAATTGTAGGTTAATTTTACAAAATAATTTCCTATATTAAATTTAAAGCACAATATAATTATTGATTAATTGAAAGAGTTCATGAATTTAAGAAACAAAATTATAGTCACTGACAGGGTCAATATATCAGTATTGAAATTGCCGATAGTATTAAGGGGATCCTAAAGTGAAGCCCGAACTCCGATGAGATCGCTATTTTACCGATAAAATTCGACACATCGACATATCTTTGTAGGATGTTTTCCAGCAAGGACACAATCAAACACAGTGTAACATAATGAATCATTACATCCTTGTTGTTTGCCTACGTTCAACAAGGATGAAATGATTTACTGTGTTACACAGTGCCTGATTGTGCCCTTACTGGAAAGCACCCATATACTACACATCAATATCGCACTCACACGCGCGTATATACAAATTTTCTAACTAACTAATCTTTCGTATTAAGTATCTAAACCTTATTAAATTTCAAGTACTCAACATTGATTGGTTATGTAATCTCTAGTCCAAACCAAAATTGTTTTATACGTATGAAGTATAAAACTCGTATATAAAGCAAATATTATTACGAGTCGACGTTAAAAGTCGGTAACAAAACTGTAATTTTTCAACTTTTTTTCATTTTTGCCATACAGTCGACCGGTTTAGACTACATTATCATTTATACTTTAATTATGGAGAAGGATTTTTTAATCTGTAAAGGCAGTTAGAAAAATACTTGTTTGAAAAAATTGATAAAACAGATTCACTTTAGAATCTCCTTAAGTTACAAATTTTTCTTTATTTTAAAACCATTTTGTCTGTTAACCAATCTCGCTGCATCGTCACGATTTCGAACATTTCTCGACTAAAAAATAGCGTTTATATTCCTACGATCGGATACCGCCTAGGGATAGCATTCGACGTATCCATAAACTTTTTACGACACCTTTTCCGACACAAAATGGCTCGGAAATCACGTATCATATTTTGTGAGCGATGCCCCGTGAGATAACAGATAAAATCTTCGTATTTTTATGTGTAATGTGCTTTATATATAAATGTTCTATAAGAATGAAACTCAAAAGTTCTATTGACATCATCATCTATCGAAATCAAATGTAGCATACATGATGATGTATATGTTGAAATAATAGTCAAAATTAAAAAAAATTAATTAGTATGAATTTAAATGCCATTGAATTGAATTTAAAAAAATTTTAATATGGTTCCAATAAAATCAAATGTAAAGTGGTTAACTTATTTTAATGATTTAAAAAAAAACAAAGTTAATATTTAGAGTAGAAATGAAAACAAAACTTTTCTGTCTTGTACCTAAAATATATTTTTCTAAAGTAAAATACGCAATTCTTTCTTATACATTGAAAAATATTATATTTACATGTAATCTACATATATATACGTATAGAAGTATCGCACACTTCTATGCAGTTTTTTCCACTTACTCCATAATGTACATATATGGATATACCATGGTGGAGTAGAAATATTTTCTTTCTTTCTCTTCCTTTAAAATTAAATTTTATCTTACATCACAATAAAAATTGAAAATTTGTTGTCCTTTTTCAACAGAAATTAAAAAATTATTTATAGCATAAGTCTTGAAATAACAATAATGCACGCAGCAACATATCCTTCCACTTTCTTTCTTTTTTTTTGATAATCTAGGCTTTAAACACATCAAAATATTTTTAACATTTAACATGTCTCTTTCGTACTTCCGAGCTACATAGATCTCTGATGGTTAAGAGTTGGCAGGAAATCGATATCTAATCTCTATTTCAAGAGTGTCATTCCTCTTGAATGGATTCCAGACAAACTTCGAATATTTGCTAAACATTAATTAACATTTAACATGCCCTTTTACTATTTTAATGATTAACAGTTCACGGTAAAAACAAAACCATTATAGTTATATCAGTCATCACATATAGGTGTATAAAAAGTTAAAAAAATTGTTTTTATGAAACATTTCTATTTAAAAAACATTTCTATTTAAAAAAAAAGGAATTTAAGCATAAATTTTAAAACCCTTTTTAAGAAAATATAATTCTTGGCAAACTGATTTTCAACATCAATTTTCATCGATATGTACATCACGTAACAAATAAAATTTTGCTGAACTGCATTGACCTAGTTGATTAAAAATTTATCGAAAACAACAGGTCACTCAAATTGCCTACGAATACTTCATCCAATAAAAGCGATAAAAAATATATTGAGGGAAAAATACCAAATATGGAGTAGACACACCATTTACATTTTATTTTATAAAACATTTGTTTTTTTAATTTAACCGTTGAATATTTGTTTATTTGAAATTGTTGTATCATCTATATATGTGAAAAATGTTTATTGGATTTGAAAGATATATGTTGGTAAAATATACAAAATTCTATAAAAATATCAAATATCAAAAATATTAAAAATTAACAAATTTATACCTGAAAAAAAGAATTCGAACATAAAATATTTTATAAAATTATATAATACATATTATACATAAAATTATAAGTTTTATAGTTTTCGTTATGTATTAAAATATTACGTTGTTATAAAATAAGTTATAAATTTTAATCGGCATTAAAGATAATATGAACATTAAAACGTGAATATTAAACATTATTTCGAAATTTTGTAACTGAACTAAACATAAAAGATATCTTCACAGAACGTAATCTGTACAATAACAAAAATAGCCAGGACATCTTTTAGTATTAGTAAATTTTCATTTGAACTAGTTTAGTAACATCTGATATAGTACCGTACAAGTTCTGTTTATAAAATATCATAATATTTTATGTTAACAATGTGTCCCACATTTGATGTTTTTATTTTGCGTTGCTGTGGCACAATTTGTAAGAATTATTTATTTGTAAGAATTATTTCGCTAGAGCCTATAGATCCCATATTATGATGAATATAATTGTATGAAAAATATTTAGGCTTTCTGGCATTGTTTATCGTCAACATCATTAATTAACAATGAGGTAAAATTAGCGCGAATATAATTATACAATTAATTATATTGCAACGGTCATATGAACTCCTAACTTTAGATAAAAATATAGATAATCTTTAGTATATAAGTAATAAATCAGTCAAAATATATTTATGCAGAATGAAGAGTTTAAACGAATAATCGAAAAATTCACATTGCTATCGAAAATATAAAATGTACTGAATATATTTAAAAACAATTTTAAAAAATATAACATACAATGTTCTAGATTTTTAGAATTTAAACAATCGATAAACTTAGTTAGAAGAGAAAATTTATTTTATATTTTCGATAGAAAACGAGATTAACTCTATTCCGTTTCAAGTTTAATTCTGCATATTATCGTAACTTTATGTAAGATAGACGCATTAGTAAATGAATTTATTTATGTGTATAAAACATATAAATTTATAATTAAAAAATTATAGTTTGCTCACACAAGAATCATATAAACAGATAAAAGTAAAATAAAATATGTTCTATTTTTTGTTTTATTTTATTTTTTAAGATATTATATATGCGAACAAGTTTTTTTAGTTATTATATAACTTAAATCAGTTATTTATTGGAATTAGTATTGATTTTATCAATTACTTCAAAATCTTTCTTGCGTTATTTTCGTCATTTTGTACAAATATATCTTTTTAGAAATTATCTAAAAATAAATAAATAGTTAACTTTAATTTAACTCAATCACCGATGCGTCTACCGTAATATATAATACTTTTTAAACATCGGAAGCGATATGAATGGCAGAAGTCTACCCAGAAGAGTAAGACTTATATTGGTCAAAGCCATAACAGTTGCCTCTACAACTTTGCACCCTGTAGACAATAATACACCGTGTATAACAATACACACAACATACAAACATGTATGCGAAGCAGTCAAATCCTAAATTAGGAACGATATCTTTCGATATGATAATAACTATCGAGATATTTGATACAGCTCAGCGTTGTGCGATATAAATAAATATAATCAAATACAAATATTCTAGAATAATAATAAACTAGACTAATATATAAATATTGTATAAAATATAAAATTACATTGTTGCGTTATATTTAGTATTTTTTAGAACATCAGTTATTTATCGGATCAGTCTATTTACATTTATGAGATACGCGTTCTTAACCTTCGAGACTTGCATTTATATATTTATAATTACAAAATTAAATGTCACAACGTGAAAAATAAATAAAAATAGTAATTTAAAGAAAGAAATATATTAGTGACGTTAAGAGTATTTTTGTGCAATTTTTTCTATTAGATGTCAGAAATATATGTTGGATATATCTCGTATACGGTGGAAATTCATAAAACATCATTCAATATAATACATATAAAAGAATATATATGTATATATATATATCTCAGAATTTCCGCATTTCCTTTTATTCGTCAATAATTTTTTATAAGTTATTATAAGCAAGTAAAACAGGCATTTTCACGAATTTCAATAAGATGCAAATAGATAACAAGATCCTTCATTAATTTTATATGTATATCGAACTTTACTCTCTTCTTCTCCATCTGCAATAAAAAATTGATTTGAATTCTAAAAATATTTATAGAAATATATCAAGAAACGATTTTCTAATTCTTTGTTAAAAATTATATATATATATATATATATGTAACACTTTCTCTAAATATAATATATATGTTAATGTATATATCAGAACTTTGTTTTGTCTCTTATCGAGCAGTCAGAATAAAAATATGTCTGAAAGATAATCTACTTCACAGTTTGTGGAGCACAAGACGAGCATCAGTTCTTTGTCAGAGGCGGATCACGTCAAGAGTTAATTAAACTGAGCTGATCTGATCTGATTTTCTGACGGAGGCTCAGACTCATTTCTGATCTGACATGAGTCTAATGGAGAGCTGTTACTCGTTAGTAATACCTACAAGCACTGAACATACTCAATGCTTAACGACGTATTTGAAACAACAGTTTTTCTCTTTATCAACTTTTATAGCCGTTGAAATAAATTACGGTTATCCATGCGTATGACTTATGCAACCCTGTATTCGTAATTGATTTATAAAAATATTTTTAACTTCTTTAAACAAAATTGTTTCTTCAAAAAAAAAATCATTACATATTAATAATACTGACAAAAACGGAGTAATAGAGAAAATCATTTTAGGAGTAATCATTCCGATTGAAAAATTGTATAATTAAGATATCATATAAGAGTTCTGTAGATCTTCAATTATTTTTGTTTGTAAATATGCATGTATGTCGGAATTTCCTTTTTGATTATTTTTCAGATCTTATCAGTGGGCGGCCATCAAGTAACACTTAAGATAATGGATTTAATATTGATAATTTTTGTATTATTCAACTCTCTGTTCAACGTCTCGTATTATAAAGTAATTAGCGGAATCAAATTCATATACAATTTACATATCAATATTTTTTGAAACTAAATCTTTTATCATCCACAAATAGAATCAATGTAAATTTGAATGTTTCGAACTTTTGGGAACGGATATTTTATTATTATAGTGTTATTGCTCATTATTTCATATCGCAATGGAAGTATGTCCGATAATTATAACATTAGTAATCTCTAAATCTATATTCTATCAACAGCACTTAAACGTATTAAATATACTTATTTGTAGAGATCTGAAGAGATCGCGCACTCTACATATATTACATATGAGTGGATCATTTCATTCAAGTGTATGATTATTCTTTAGCATTCACGTATACGATTGGCACTTTTAGAAGCGTAATATATGTGCCAAACCTCTATTATCTCCCATTAGTGCTTATTTATGCGATCCTTTATCGTGGCATACGATATGGACTAGTCTTAAATTCTTCACGGTAAACAGATTGTCATAACAGTCGTAAATATCCTCTTCATTAATCATGTCTTGTCGCGAGATCTGCAGCAGCTTTGGAATAAGCGTCCTGGATCTTTCAATTCTGTAAATGACAAACAATCGGATTGTTTCAAATCTACGATCCTATTAATTTCTTTCATGGTAATGAAATGAACTTTGCTAAACGATTTTTACGCCGTTTATCAAATTCATATTTATTATAAAGTAAATAAATTGGTTACTGTGTGTATAATATTGGGACAAACAGTAAATAAGAAAAAGTAATCAAGTTTTGTCAATTATTGAGGGCCAGATATTAATATTGTGTACCAAAAAAAAATTTTTCTGGATTTAAATTTTTATCGCAAAATTTCTACACATGGTTGTTAACAATTTCGTAAAGTCATCCAATGTATTATAATAAATTACATCAATCAAGGACAAATATTACATAACAGTTATCTTACTTGTGATCCAAATTCCATGTAGAGAATAAGGCAAGGTCCTCTTTGGATCTGTACGGATTAATCTTGTGTCTGTCGCCGTAGGGACAGCCATCGGTGTTCCACCGACCTTCGCATTTGAATTCGCCCTTCTTGTTGCAAATAGCAATTTGCTTTTCTCGCAGTTTCACGTGATAAGGACAGCTCTCCGAATCGTCATTCGCCGTTTTCGCGTTTTTCTCAGACGCGAGGCACTTCCTTGCGTCCGTCTCGTCAACCGTATCTGAATCAGCAGTCGAGTTAGTATCAGACGACTGAGGTAAACGGAGATACCGTTGACGAAGATATGTTTCGTCGCTAATACGACCAAAATTGCAGGGACAGTGTTCGTAACATCGACCATAATCGGTCTCGTCACTGTCGCTTTTAGTGCCAGACTCCGCTCTGCTTCTGTCAAAATAATACCCGAAATAGTGATCCTGCTTGAGTTGAAGTTTGAAGAACGCTATTGTATGTAGAAGTTGTTGCCTCGCCTTATAATCGTTCATGAACACGTCCGAGCATTTAATTTGCTCAATCGTTTTGTAAAGATAAGTGCGTATTCTATCCTGACATCTGCGGTGCATGTATGCTTCCTATAAATAAAGTAAAGGATCGATTTAATTTCAAAGTTTTAAATATATGTAGACGCGAGAAATATATTATTTGTAAATTAAAAGAATATTAATTATATCATGTAACATGTGCGCATATGTTAGACATTTAAGGATATGTTACATATTCAAAACAATGAAAAAATTATGAGATAGTCATAGACTATTTTAGACTATTTTAGACCACATTCAAAAGTAATACAAAAAATTCAGTTTAAAACATAAATCATAAATTATTTTAATGAAAAACTAGAAATGCGTTCTAATGAAAATGTAATTAAGAAATAACGACAAGAATTTTAATTTCTTTATATAAGTGTACTTATAAAATATTCAAAATGATTTAAGTAAGGTTTTATCGCTAAGCAAAATTTATTTATTTGTTTATTTACAAAACAACTAATTTCTGTATCGCTATAAAACTTTGCATAAATCATCTTGAATACTTAAAGTACTTATATAAAAAAATTAAGATTTTGTTGTTTAAAATAATTTAATGTTTATTGGCAAAGTAAATTAACTATAAAATGTGTTTCAGTAAAAATATAATGTTATTCATGTAACTTTTGTGTATGTATATAGTTCATTATAATATAAATATTAACACATTTCTAATTTCAATTTACTTTGTGGTTATTATATGGATAATACCTTAACAGATGTTACTCGAAATATATAGGTTGTTAATATTTAAAATATTTTTAAAGAGGATTTTATTGGACACACCTTCGTCATGCAATTGGTTTCCAAATTTTCAAACCACTCCGGATGATCCTCCTTCGTACTGAGCGCTGTCTTAGAGTCATCCTTGTTTAACACTTTGTTCAACAAAGCGACTTTTCCTTTAAGATTCTCCGTCAGGAATTGCGTCACCCTGTCGCCGGCGGTGAGGAAATCGATGTTCACGCGTCTCAGTGCTTCATAGAGAATGTCCGCGTCTGCGAAATCATTCGTCCTTGAAAAAAAATTACGCGGCGTCCTCGCACGTGTCAGTTAAAGATCGCGATCTGTTTTTCGCGAAAATGCCGCGCCCAACTTTGCTAAGAAGTTCGCAAGTTTCAAGAAGCTGACACTAGAGGTCTGTTTTCTGTGGCTGAACTAGTGTACACTTTTGGAACTTAAAGTGGGATAGAAATACGTTTGATATTTATTTAAAGCGAGAAAGAGAGTTCTAGAACAGTCTAATGCAGGAACAGAAAACAGACCATACATTGGAATATTTAATTCTGGCGTACGGCCAAGCGCGCATTGCATTCATATTTTGTATCATGATAAACATATGAATTTTTAAACCAATGTATCTCGGAAGAGTTCTTAAATTATAGCGAATACTACGTGACAGACGCACAATGTAAAAATCTCACGGAGATGTAGCGAAAAGCTATAACGAAAGTATGTCAGCTTTATACAGCTGCGAATCTTTCGATGATTAAAAACGTTAATTGTAATAACAGCATTAATTGGAAGAATCAGATGTGTACGTAAGATCTACATATATATTTTAAAAAGTGATACTTAGACCCGGTTGCTCCACTTTCAGATAACTATGTGATAATTTATTTAATAGACAAAAGAAAGAGCATAGGAAGGAGAGAGAGAGAAAGAGAGAAAGAGAAAGAGAACGAATAAATTGACATTTATTGAAAGATGGAACAACCCAGCCTGAATAATTCTCTCTTTTTTTATAACGAATTCGGTTGGACGCACTCATTGAGCACTAGTGCACATTAAGCTGTCGTACACAGATTGATGTCAAGATGTGTGTTCAATATAAATACAGAAATGAGTTAAACCGCGAAATCCTCAATACACTTTATTGCGCTGTTAGATAAAATATATATATATATATTTAAAAATTCGAAATATTTTACTTTTACACTCAGATTAAACAGTGTAAAACGGCTTTAATATCACCAGAATGCACTAGTGAGTCCAATCGAATTCCCTATTAGAAATATAAAAAGTTAATGCAAACATTTTAACAAATGATAACATTTTCTATCGTCTAAAAAATGAAAAATTGTTAAGTTGAGTAAATTATTTTAAAATTAAAAAATCTGTTAGACATTTTCCGTGTGACAACATAACTTTATAACTCTTCCTAATCCTTTGATGCTGTTACAGTAATCATTTTCTTTGTAAATCTAATTCCTTAGCACACAATAATTACATTATTGGTCGACTCTGGAACGATTAAAGTCATCTCAAAGACTAAAAATAGAATATTCAAATTCTGAATGTAACATAATTTTTTTTCTATTGTTGTTACGTAAAACGTTACTTGTTCCAGTTTCAAGTGTGCTTAATATTATTAATTATCGTATTGCGTTGTTGTACTAACCGGATAACACTTTTTCCCCAGGCTTTTGCAAGATCAAAGTAGTCTGTGGTTCCAATGTATGAAAATATTCTTCATCGATCAATGATCCGTCTAAAAGAAAAACACTTACTTCCGTTGGGTCGTTAGTTACCTACAAGAGAAAACGCAGAATCGATCAGTATTTATCATTCTACTTAATTAATTCTCTTTGGACAAAGGGTATTACGTTCTATATATTTACATTAAAGAAATCCTTTTTTTCCTCTTTGCTCATGAATTAATTAACGTCCCCATGAATTAACAATTTTGAATTAAATATTTAATAATTCCCTATGAATTTTGAATTAATGATGAGGTAATACAAAAGAATTCTATATCTCAAACGTCAAGGTCATAATATAATCCCGTTATCTTCTCGAAGGAAATATAAATAATTTTCTGAAGGCTAAATACAAGGTTTTCATTAACTTTTACATCACTTCTCTTAGTACGACGACGTCTTTCTCATATTTCTCTAGCGATTCTAAATAATGGAGATCGGTACTGTAAATTGCCGCGTATCCTATGAACTTTTAACTTTTCTCTTCAACAACGAAGTTGTCAAAAGTATAAGTTCCCATAAATATGGGAAAATTATTAAATCGTATTATGTTAAAATTATTATCAATTATAATATGATACTACTTCACATACGATAGAAAAGCATTTTATATTTGTACTAAATCTGTTATTTTTGTGTTAAAATTTTTAATACAATATATCTGATGTTAATTTGTAATGTTATTTGAGCATTTTGTGTTAAAGTTAAATTAACATACAAATTTTGTTGGACATTTTGAAACCAATGTCAAATATTAAATTTAACAAATTTTTCTAACTGTGAAGGAATCAACCTATTTATTACGATATAATAATGTTATCAATACATATTTTGATGTAGTAGAAACGTTGTTTCGTCATTTTAAAATCGCTGCTGTCATAATAATTTTTTAGTAATACTTTTTAATAATAATATTTCTTAGTAACATTTTTAGTAATAATTTTTTATTTTATTTGAATGTAATGTGCAAGTATATAAATGTAAAAGTATCAAAATTTTGACTTGACAAAGGCTTTCAAAATCAATAAATAAATATGTGAGATGTACGTAATTGAGAGCAAACGCAGTTAGATTTAGCGTACATATATTTCATAAACTCAGTGTTCAATTTATAACATGTATTATTAATACGAACATTTCGACTTCTTTTTAAGTAATGCGCAAGGTTTAATTTTGTGTTTTAATTCCTTTTATGTAATGTCATTAAAAAACGTCAATTTTAAGAGGTGAATATTTATAATTTTGCATAAACTCGGGTTGACATTGACCTAATGAATTATTTGGGTCGATCTTCGAGCCAGCGCGAAAAGCAGATTCGCGACCTTAACATTGAAATTACTTCCTGTCCCTGGCCCGGCTGGTTCGATAGAGCCAGCGGTTGCAGCCGACCGGATGCGGATTTCAAGGACACACTGAAACTGGATCGACCTATCTACCCGCGAAATGCTATCACCGACTACGTCTCTTTCACATCAAGGGCAGACATTGAAAAATGTGCTAGATACAAACAATCGATAATAATTCAGAATAAATACATTTACATCTCTTTATTGCTATTTTTATCATATTATCGCAGTTGTATTAAATATTCACATTATCATACAAAAAAAAAGGAATATGAGATAATACTTAACTGAATATCACAATTAAACGACATTTTATTTTTCCAGTAATTCGTATTCCTTCTTATTACATTGTAAAAAATAAATAATTGAATTGCATCAACTTACTAATTACTACTACTTTAATCACAGAAGTAAAGATTCTTTTCTCGAGGATATCAATATGTATAAAAATCATATTATTCAAGTAAAACACATTGTACGTTGTCAAATATTCATAATGTAAAATTACACCTAATTTGAGTTATTTTTAATGATTTTTAAGTCGCCATTGCTTCTCCATATATCGTTAATCTAATTAAAATTGCATTAAACAGTTTAATTTAAGAAATATATTATTCATTCAAATTTAGTTTATTTGCTAAGTCCAGCTAAGTGCATACATTAATACAGACGTAGTTTATAGTAATAAATTAACCACAGAAATTTACATACACACGAAAGTTAAAAATAACATTTTGTTATTTTTCACTTTCGTGTGTATGTAAATTTGTGTATGAGCAATTGGGTTATCATTAATTACTCTTTTGATATCTAATAATATAACCTTACCTAATAATATAACATACAAATAAGATTTTATTTCCTTGAGTATTTTTAAACTATGCCATCATATCCGCGCTTAATGAGACGATATTTCAAGAGTATACCTGTCAGCTTGCATAATTTCTACAGAATATTCTTGTTACTGGATGCAAGTTTCTGTACATCTCTTTAATGAATAGCTTTCTATTTTCGCAATGCTATATTAAGCAAACATCTATAGACCTATAAAACCTATAAGATCTATGCCATATATCTCTGTTCCAATTTACTACTCCTATTAATTTAAAGATTGTAGCGTATAGTCGTATAAAAGTCATCACGGACAATACTGATTGCAAAATAACTTGAAAGAAAGTCGGGACGGAAATAGCTAAAATATATTGGACATAAATTAAATTTAAACAACTAAGTGTGCGCATAATGGAGAGAAAAAAATGCATTGAACAAGTATGTTGAGAGTCTAGTAAATCTATACAACAATGAATCGTTTAATGCACGTGCACTGACCGCTATTCTTGCTTTCGACTGCAAGGACAAATTCCACATTCCACGAAGCATTTAATAGCCGTAAATTGAGCAGCAATTCATAATTGACTTACGGTCATTCAATTGTAACTGCATCGGTTGCTGTTTTTAATCTTTATTGTATCGTGATCGTTTTGTTATTATAAACAACGCGGGTATATATATTTAAAATTTTAAAAAGTGATAGATATTCAAAATATAATTGGTAAGATTTATTTTCTCAATATATTTTAGTCAAGAGTATCTACGTAATAATTACATGATGTTTACCTTGGACGTTCTAAGCAACGCAAATTGCTTTTTTACTTAATAAAAAATATTAAACGAAGAGTTTCTAGGATTGTACATGTGAACACGCGACAAGAAAGGAAAGAAGCCTTGGCAATCAAGCTGGATCTTAAGTGCTTAATAATTCTATATGAATTTATATATTACTTATGTCATCATTTAAATTGCGCGCCGAATTTAAATAAAAACTCGCATTATTTATGTAATAATAGTATTGCGTATTACGTGAATCAGCATTTCAAAATATATAAATTCAGTTCAAATCTATGTCAGTCATTGACATCTAATTATATATTCGATAAATGTAAATACGCGGCATTTACATGACAAAAACTTCATTAAATTTTTCCGTATGCAATTTACATTGTTCGAAAACACGTTGAGTCATTCATACAATACGGTTTTTGTTACAACGCACATACGAGCGTATCATCTAAAATTATAGCTTATAGCCATAAAAAAATAAAGACTATTATTTACTTCATATTAATATATACTTACATTTAACTTTGAACACGCCTTCTGTTTCAAATCCTGAAAATTTCGGCAGGCAATACCGATTTTTCGTGTACGATTCACATCGGTCACTTTGTAGCCTTTGAGCTGAAATAAATTTGTCAGATGGGAAATTATAAATTAATTATATAGATAAAGAATTTTATATGGATAATTATTAAAAAATATTTATCCTAGTCAGAAGATGTTTTTTTAATTTAATATTTTATATAAATATATAATAAAGTATGCTGTGCAATCTGCAATGAAATATGCAGTTAATAAAGCCTTCTGACATATTGTCATTTTTTAAATGCTTGCAGCAAAAATAAAAACTATAACATTTTAATAATTTAAAGTTTAAACCATTTGTAAAACTCATTTTCTAGAAAACTTTGTTTTTTGAACTGTATCGTTATAATAGCAATATAGAATAATAACAAATTTAATCAAAAATAGAAGATGACAAAAAAAATATATATATACATATAAGTAAAAATACAAGATAAAATAAATTAAATAATAGTTATTAGTATCAGTAAATTGAGATGAGCAGCAACATTAAACTCCGCTAGTAAAATAAGTTGCATTAAGGGACGTCGGGTATTATTAGATTATTTCAGATCAAGTAACCGCGTAATTGCACTCTACATCACGTTCAAGGCCATCGGATTTCAGAGCATTGCGCGTGCACAATTTCTTCGAGTGACCCACATTTTATATTCAATGGCGCCCAGTCGAGGCCACTCGACACGTCATGTCAAAATGCAAATGTCATGAATAATGAAACCGCTAATACTAAAATTCATCAAATATCCTCATGCGTGCAGCTATTATCTATGCACACATGTATAGCTGATTAACGACAGAATTATAGCTTGGATACAAATTGTGATATGTCATTAATATCTGCATTCTTGTGTGAAAATACTCTTTAGTAATAATCTTTACATGTTAACACATACTGAAAGAATAAATACAGAAATAGTCTTGGTAAGAGTATATATTACTGTGGTAAACACAGTAATATAGTATTAGCGGGAAAAGTAATAAATACTTCACTATAGATGTACCGAACACTTGGATATTATGATAATTCGATAATTAAGAGGAGAGAGAGATTTTTTTATATACATCTTATTTAATCCCAGAACGCAGCTTAATTATACAGTTTAATCAGCAAATATATCATTCAATAAATATAATTATTAAAAAAAAAAGAAATTGCATCTTTACGAGATATTTCGATTACCAGTCACTCCTCAAGAATGCAATTAAAGAGCGCATTCTATTTTGTACTCTGATACATCAGATGCTTATCGCGCAACTGGCATGCAAGATAAACAGCACGTGTTGCGTACCTCGCTTTTGCAGGACGAGATGTCCGTCAGACGGCGAAAGCAGTCGGCGATGAGAGACATGTTTCGTCGACGGAGGTTGATGACGATTGTCAGGCGGGAGAGAGACGAGGATGAACCCTTTCACCCGTATCACACCGCACCGAACTCTCCTGACGTTTGCTCTTACACGCCGCCGCGTTGCCCCACTCACACTGACCCTGACACTGTCGCTCTTATCGGGCGTTCACGGACATTCGGATAAGATTCGCGCGAGTGTAAGAAAATAGAATATAATTATTTTTGCGAAGAGAACAAGTAAAGGAATGCAAGGAGAGAAGAAATCATTGATTGGGAGATAAATAGGCAGACAGTGAGAGAAACGAGGAACAACTGTTGCCGCATCAGGTAGCAGACGGACTATTAGTAACTGGAACTGGTTATGAGGTTTCGTAGTGGGGTCGCTGTGAAAACGGCCGCTACCACGCAAGTACTGTGGCACTGGTACGTTAAGGACGAAGGTTGGCGGAGAGAAGGGTGCGGTGGGGCAAATGAGAGATAGAGAGAAAGAGAGAGGAGGAAGTAGCGGTTCGAGCATCAGCTAGACACGAGGAAGAAATGCATTCCGGTTGCATATAGGAGATGGAGAACCGGTATATACATATACCGGAAGATGCGCCTGCGAACTAGAGGTTCGTTTTGCGTTCTGATATGTAACAGAGGGCAGCATTTGATAGGAAAGCAGGCGGCCAGAAGGTATCTCACAGATACCGACGTGAACATTCCGAAAAAAAACTTGAAGAAAATTGTTTCTGCATAAGTAATTGTAGTACCATTAATTAAAGATGCAGGTACATAAGTAAAAATATATGTATTTGAGAAAAAAATCTAATTATATGTATCTAAATACAAATATTATAATAAAAATTTAAATATGGATTTAAGTACTCCACTATATAATTTCAAAAAAAAATATATATATAAACCAAAAATATCATTAGTTAGAAATATTAAATTATTTGACTATTTTTATTCAATTGTTTTCAAACATTACAAAATAAATTAATAAAAATTATATTTTTATATTAAGATTCATACGATAATTAATTTTAATGTATTTACGCACATATAAATAAATTCTAAATTAAACATTAAATTATTAAAAAATTTTAATTAAAAATCTAAATGATAAATAATAATATTTAAATATCATTTATTAAATAATTTAAATGTTTTTTTTAATAGAAGAAAAAATGTATATATTAATTAAATCTGGATTATCTAAATCGAAACACTTAATAAAAAATAACGTGTTTATTTTTTAAAAATCCAGTATATGGAAAAGATTATATATCACACATACACGCACGCACGTACGTACATACATAGAGGAAATTTGATATCGAAAATAATACTAAATAAAATTAAATTACTGAACTCTTGTATTCTTCAAAAAACAAATTACAATTAATATACAATTAATAAGGATTAGAGTCAACACGGTAAATGGAGCACTATATTATAATACACTAACAAGGAACCATCTCAGTTTGCACGAGATAGTGAAAATCCTTGATATCAGTAAAAGTTGACAGCATAAGATGTAAATTAAGAAAAAAGGTAAGACTGTATAGGTCGTAAGTTCCAAGAAATTTAATGCTAATGCCAGCGGCACTGTAACTTTCAAATGCCATAACTCGGAAAGTTCTTATAAAGAAAAGGTTTGTAACCAATGCTTTGAAAGCGTCTCAACTATCAATCTTAGCTATAAAGATATGCTATGAAAAATAGGGAGTTCCGTTTAAGATTTTTGTGTTGAACTTGAAAGCACTTCTAAGGTCATTCCAAGATCAAATTAATATCATCATCTAATAACTTTGTTAAAACTCTATTACTTTTGTTTCAAATATTTTTTAAATAAATCAATGTTTTTTTAAATATTAGCCGTTCCAGGATTTTTACCATTCATTATAATACTAAATTTCTTGGAACCTACGACCTATACAGTTTTTTTTCTTAATTTACATCTTATGCTGTTAACTTTTACTGATATCAAGGATTTTTACTAATTTGTTGTACAAATCGAGATTGTCCTTTGTAAGATTTAATAATATAAATTCTTCTATATAATATCAAACTCTCTGTGGTTCGAATAATTTTCGGCGGAGTTAGTATTTATGGAGGCATGATCGAAAAAATTTCGCATGTAGTTATACGAATATGTATGCTCTGTTGTGTTTACCAAAGTAAGACCACTTCCTTCACGTTGTTCATACAGTTACTTGACTGGATAGCATTATCTTCGTGTCTCTAGTATCCAGCAGAAACTTATACAATATAAAATTATGACGTGTGTAAAGTGTCAAATAATCGTGCATATCTTATGCATGGTCAGTTGTTCGCCTTTACATTCTAATGTCTAGCGTTAATGTCAATTTAAATGTAAATTTAATTATTCACATATATACATAATATATATACATAATGCCCGACTAATATTCATGTAATACCTGAAATAAATAAATTTTCATAAAGTACATGTGTGCCTGTGTGTGTGTGCGCGCGCGCAGATTTTTTAATAATTTAATAATTTAAAATTATAATGTTACATGAAAAGAATGGAATTTGCTAGAAATAAAAATATCTGAAAATTTAGTTAAACATGGATCTAACAATAATTTGGTAGACCGTCAAAAATAATTATATAGAAGATAATGTTGGAATGTCAAAATTTTTATAACGTTAAGTTTGAATGTCCTACATAATTTTAACGGACCAATAAAAATGTTTTTAAATCTGTATCCAGTTAAATTAGCAAAATTATTGTTCTTTCCGTCTATACAGTCACTTCTTGATTATTTAAATATTGTATTAATTAGAGAAGCATTAGTCTTTGTATAAAGCGCACATATATTAATTTTTATTCATGCTAATTTTAATTTAATATGGTGTTTTGCGAAATGTCAAAGAATCGAAAATAAAGTCGCGATATAAAAAAAAAACAGTTTTTAGCGAAAAATAAAGACAGAAGAAAAAGTTTAAGATAATAACGAGACACGTTTTCGAATTTTTGTGCAAATTTAGAAAGTTATACACATCTGTAGAAATTATAGTTAGACAGATTTTTGAGCAAATGCAACTAAAAGTAGTTAATTACTTTTATAATAATAACTAAACACAATTTCTTAAAATATATTAAACAATATATTTAATTATGAAAATTTCTATCTTTGTATTGAATACAATATTTATATATTACTGCCCACACGCACATACGCACACCACACACACGCGCACACACAGGGGGGAGAGAGAGAGAGAGAGAGAGAGAGAGAGAGAGAGAAGAGGAGAATGAGGCAACGCGACGTAGCGGGCAATACGGTACATTATCATTGTAGTAATTTACATTAGCCAACACTTCAAATATTAATGCTATTTGGTGCAATTATGTTTAACTAAGATGTATACAAAATTCAGTACAATTCATTTTTTTTAAATTTTTGTCGACTAAAAGTTAATTTGATATACTTTTCTTGTAAAATTGCACCTCAAATACATGCATATAATTTCGTTTCTTCAAAATCAATTCATGGCATTAAGATATTATTTAGAAAACTGAATTTTTAATCTTTTAAGCCCTATACTCTTTTATACTTATAATAGTTTATTTAATTGCAATAATTAATAATTTCTAAAAAAAGTAAAATGAAAGGGTAGGCTGGCGCATTGAAGTGACGATGAAACACGGGTGTTATGGTTACGTTCACTTGAATATGCTGATATTGCAAAGTAAGTATTACATATTTGTTTTAAAAAACATTGTTATTTTCTTAGGAATTTATCATATTTCATCGTCAGATGTTCACGTTCAGGAAATAAGATGAAAATACGCAGTATTTTAAAAGAGATTATATTTTGTGAGATTAGATTAGGTTAATTAATGATTTTTGCTTTGTATAACATGCTATATGCAATTATTTGCTTTTAAAATGAATTTTTTAAATAACATTCTTTATGAACAAACATACCTGTATTGTTACAGATGCGAGTTTATACTCGTACGACGACAAAGGGCAGTTGGACTTTGGATAAGTTGAGATCTGCTCTTGTAGCAGTTTCTGAAGCAACACACATTAGGAAAAGTGCCAAAATATTTGAAATTCCAGAAAGTACCTTGCGAAGAAAAATGAAAGGAAATAATGTATCTAAAGCAATGCTGGGCAGAATGCTGCTTTTCTGTCGAACAGGAAAAACATATCGCAGAGCGCATTTTAAAGCTGTCTAATATTTTTTATGGAGTCACAGCTGAACAATGTAAAAAAAATATTCGTAAGATTGATTATAAATTAATTTTTCTGTGATTTTACTTATATCTTGTGATATTTAGAATGTAGGTATCTGATACGTTATATTGTTTATTTTATCTGAAACGTTTATATTGAAAAATTAAAAGTAATTTATTTAGAATATCAATATGTAGGTTATATATGATATGTTCACTAGGTTTATGCTGATTAAAGAATAAAACTACTATAACTTTATTCATCTTTCATTTAATCTTATATTGATAATCTATTCAAAAAATTCCTTTTAATGTCAACTGATTTTCTTAAGCTTTACGCATGCTCATTAATAATTGAACAAGAGAAACGTTACTTCCTTATTGAAATTTTTTAACTCAAATTTAACACAAAATAAAAAAGCTGTATCAATTTCAATGATCTTTTAATATAGAAACCGTAGTGCGCCACATTACACGATGCACTCGGCAATACGACGCAAACTTTTTTTATAATGCAATAATTTCATATATCACGAGGTTAAAATGTTATTAAATCTGTAATGTAGTGATAGACGACATGTTCAACTTTAATTTTACCCTATCTTTTATTGCGTTTAAAACATTTTTCATAGTAAATATTCCACTTTTCCTTAGGTGCGCCGTATTTCCTCATTCTCCCTTACCACAGCATTATGACTGAAATTTTCGTCATTACTTGCATTAATATCATAAATGAGTATCGCGAATGAGCATTGAAAATAAAATTATCGACTTAAATATGGAAATAAAATCTTAAATTATCAACTTATATAAGAAACTTATATAATAATATAATTTACAAGACTTTGCTCTGTTTCGCAACATCTCGTGATTCTTATACATATTTTTAATTACCGAAAGAAATAAAAAAGAGTCATCCACAGATTCATCATCAACAGATTTTGAAAAATCAAAGACTTTATTTAAAACTCTGCAAATTTAAACTCTGCGCAATTCACATTTTTTTCTTTTACTTTACTGACTAAAATGTATAAGAATCATTAGTTGAGAAGCAGCTTACCTTATATAAATAAGTATAATTTTTTGAAACTAAATGTTGTTAATAAATTTTATTATTGTAATATATCGTTAGAAATTTTATATAAATAATAAAAGAGGCTTTATATTATTACATTCATTCTCATATATTGTAAAACATTTTTTATATAGCTGTATATTATATATATTACAAGTTTGCGTTACTACAAAAGAAATTCAAAGTAAATTTTCTAAAAATTGAAGGATAATGAAATTTTTTGAAAATTTTTTTCATTTATCTTTCACAGTAAAAAGTTGCAAGAAATATTCATTTGTTGTGAAACAAAATTTTTGATCAAATTTATCATTAACTGCTGTTATTTACTATTGTGTGCTGCATGCATTTTTTCAGTTGAAGAAAAAATTATCTGAGACTTTATTTTCTTTGAAATATTGAATATCACAAAGAGGAAGAAAGAAAGGCGAAATATAAATAATAATGTTATTTGTACAGATAAAAATTCGTGTAGAAAAATATTGAATTTTGTAGGAATAATAACAGTATTATCTATGCGAATAAAAGAGAGGAAGACTTCTGCATGCATATTTTCTAAAACTCTAATGCTGCTGCTAGACAAGGAGCATTTACTAAGGATTCACTGAGAAGAAATCTACGATCTTGAGAAAGAAAACAACCTAACTCTTCTATTCAACGAAAGCCATGTTGTCGGCAAGATGCAGTTAGCATTATATATTATTGCGAAAGAATATAATCTTCTTGTTACGATCATGATAAACATTCTATGAAACGGTACTTCATGTAAATGCATATTGTATATAAATAAGCAGTAAACATCGCCTAAAGCAAAATCCGAGAAACGCACATGTGATTACTATGGAATACAATATTATATAAGTCATTGTAATTCTATATGTCTTAACATTTGACTTTATTATAGAATGGATGTTTATAGAACCGACAAGTCCGACGGTTTAAATAGCACATGTTAAAAATTGTTCTACTTGCATTTAGGTCGGTATTCATAATCGATTTTTATATTTAAGACTATCTTAAGTACAGTCTTAAGATGTCATAAACCAATCACAGAGTCGTATTAGCGTTTTAAAACATTACTTAAAACGGTTTTGAAATAAAAATTGACTATGAATACTGACTATGTCATTTTTCCCATCTCTTAATTGTAAATGATAAAATTTAGTTAATGCGTGTATGAAATATGCGCCATTGTAACTGGGACAAAATGAAGAAAAGATTTATGAATCTATACCATAATTAACAGGAATATATAATAATATAAATATATACATATTAATAGTATAACAGTCTTTTTATATTAACGATGCTTACGCCATAAATGATTATGTTATTAAATGCCAATTTGTAATGAATTAAAATGACATTATTCCGAGAAAAAGAAAGAACATCATATCCATTACACATAATTTACAAAGATATTTAATACTAAATAATTATTAAACACATCGTACGACGAAAGAACTAATCAGAATTGCGAGAAAAAAGTAACATTTAAAATACAAGCATAATTGCAAGCTATTATTGTTTATTGTACTTACGTATTTATGTTAACTATAGTCTATTGTATCATATTTTATGTCTTATTACTCTGTTAACATGTAGTCTTTTTCATAAAGCTCTCTCTCTTTGCAATAAACTAAATTAAATTGAATTAAATTTAAATTAAACTGCCATTTTATACAGCTTTTTAAAAAGTAGCACAAGTAAACAAATAACTCAATGAAAATTATCAAATAATTAAGAAACAAATTAAATATATTATATTGGTAGAAATTATAAGTATATGCGACTGCAAAAAGAAATTTGTAATATATCAGAAAAATGACTTAACAAAGGATTGGAAAGGCCCCGGGCAAGGTTAAAGGAAAGCAACAAAACTGCAGACGTTACCTTGCAGGTAACTGCAGATTACCATGAGAACCTTCTCCACGACTTTTTTTCACTGCGCTTACGACCGACCTCGATATACGCACGTAAAATTCGATGGCAAGTGTCTTTCATAATGTCTTTTGTTTTTGCTTAAACAAATCTAATATATTACAAGGATATTACCCATTTTCTAATTTTTTAACTTATAAAGTTATATACAGTAGAAAATATTTCACATGAAAATAATATCGTTATTTACAATTGTTCTTGCATAAGTCTCTTCTTTAATAGGCGTACATAACTACATATTATCATTGCAGATATCTTAGATATTACATTGTTAGATCATGTATACCAGTATACCAGATCAATAAATCAGGTATTACGATTCTTTTGCTGAACCAATTTTACACACATATATACATACATCCTGGAAGAAATTTCATGCATTTTTTAGCAGTTATTGAACATTTATAATAATCTTCGTTTAGTAATAGAGAAGTAACATCGTACGTAAAATCTCAATCAAGATATAACACTTTGCCTGCAATTACTGCGCACAAAATCTGAATCTATTTATTAAACAAAAACTGAATATACACGGTATATCAGAAATAACGCCCATTAATCATACAGAATGCCCACTATTCCTAATAAAAAACTGAGTCGAAAGGTCTTCTACTATTTTGCAATTTTTGTAATATTTTTTTTCACCCAATGAGCAAAATGTCTAAAATCGACGTATAAGACAATTTTTAAGATATCTTTAAGAGTTCTCTCTCTCTTTAAGGAACATCTTCAAAATGTTTCACAAAGAACACTGAAAAATATTTTAAAATTGTCTTATACATCAATTTTATCCGTTTATTTAACAACCTTTCAAAATTAATATCTCGTTAACTACTGTAAAAATTGCAACATGATAGAGGACTTTTTGACTCAGTTTTTTATTAGGAATAGCACTGTATGATTAGTAAGTTATTTCAGATACACCCTATATATAAATAGACAATATTTTAAGTAATAATAATTATTAGTAAGACTAGACATTAACTGAGCAAGTTTACGCAAGTTGTAAGTATTTTATTCGGAAAACCGCTTCAGAACCCATTGAATAAAATTCTTATCAAGTTCTTGTTCATTTTCTACGCAATATTGTTACAACTAATGAGAATGCACTAATACTAAACAGTACATTGTTAGATATCAAAGGAACTCAATCCCTTGAGTCAATAACATTTCGTTATTTTTAACTTCTATATGTGTCAAAATGTAATCAATCCATTTCTGCGGTAAGTTTCAAAGTAAACATGTCCATATTAACGTTTGCATTTAGAAATAATAAACAAAAGTTGAGTTAAATTTAATAACTTTCTTGAGTTAAATTGTTTAACACCATTGTTTTAGATAAATTAATGATATATAGAAGCAGTAGCGATCGATAAAATGATTATGATTAAAAATAACGCAAATTTGGTATAATTTGATATTATGAATTTAACAGTGTAACTGGATGGATGTTCTATATGAAAATTATATATTTCTATCAAAAAAAATATATATATATTTATATATTTATTATTACGTATGTATATGTATACTGATGTTATACATACAGTATATTTTACATTATGTATAATTATGTAATTATTTCAATTTATTCTAAATACGAAATGTGATGTAAAAGGCTAATAAGAGTCAATAAACTATAAAAAGACTACATTGTTCGTTTAACAAAAGTTTAATAAAATATAAAAAAAAACACAAGAAAATAAGAAAATTAAACACCGCAAACTACAAATTACATGTTTCGGCCTTATATTTAGGCCTTCTTCAGATGTACATAAATTCGGAACGCAGTAACAAATTGATATACAAAAATTGAGGAAGCGATTCATTACATAGAATTAAATGAGTGTTAAGTTAAGAACAAAATTTTTTTTCGTTGTTCTAGTGAGAACATAAAAAAATGTTATAAATTGTCAAGACTAATTTAAAACAAGCATAATACGTCTCTCTGGTAAAAAAAAACTCATCTCAGATTCTTCAATTTATTCTAATATGTCATAATTTAATGTTAATTTATTTAAAACATGTTAAAGTTTTTCTGATCATTTATACATATTAAGTGTCTAAAGGTTGTAATTACTAATACCAATATTCATAAACCAGGATAAGTTTCTTTAATAAAAACTAGTATGACAAATACAATGTAGACATTTTTCCAGTCATAAATCGTTTTCCATCATTCGCATTAGCTATATATTTACATTGTAATATAACGTTGTACATTTCAAAAGCAAAGCTACAACGCAGGAGGAACGGGTTCGTAGGGAGTGGCGCATTGCAATTTTGAAATAAATTTTGAAAGTAACCAAACGAGCATGAATTTCGCGAAAAATCTCAGGCGATAGTCAACTACTAATAAAATCTTTCACTAAGAAAAAATAAGAAAAAGAAGGGGTAAATTGTACATAAGTGTGCGAAAATATGTATATATTCTTTTTTTAAGCGTAATCAGTCTTTGTTACGCCAAGTTTCATAATAACAAAATGCAAATACTCTCGTCAAACATTGGAATTCGAAGAATTCTTAAATCATCGAGTACCACAGAAATGAAAATAATAATTACATAAGTGTATATATACTTCGCCTCTTTTCTAGGATTAAAATGTAAATTAGCATATATTTCATCGAGTATTAATCCAATGCGTTTTGTTTGACGTTTAACAAAGTATTTACAAATCGTTTTATGTATTTACTACATTTCATTTTCATATTTCTATTATATTTTTTCTGATATTATTACACAATGTACATTAATTTTTTTCTGATGCCATTACACAGTAATACATTAAATTACACAATGACAGTAAAAGATACTTGTTCTTTTTACGGTCAGCCCATGATCCCCATAAGTTTGTGTCGTAATATGACTATTACAAATATGTTTGCACAAAAGATGATGTAATTATTAACTAATAAAATATTTTATAAAGTCATGGTTAATGTAAAAACTTTTACGCATGAATCTTTTTTCTTTTCTAAAATGTATTCTATTTATATACATTTTATTGACATATATAATCATAATTAATTATAATAATTATACTAATTTTTTTCAAATCCTTACAAATTATTCACGAGGTAGAAGTGGAATGCGAATAAGTTATGCATAGATCTCTCTTCTTGTAATAGTAGACTTCCAAATACTTATAGCGAATTCGATTGGACGCACTTAGTGCGTACTGGTGCACATTAAAGCCGTCGTATGTAAAATAACGTGAAGATATGTTCGTACATAAACATAGAAGTCGATTAAATCCTGAAATACTCAATACATTTTATTGTAGTATTAGGTAAAATATATATTTTATAATTCGAAATATTTGCATTTTACTTTTATGCTCAAATTAAATCAGTGTACAACGGCTTTAATATGCACCGCAGTGCGCACTAGTGCTTCCAATCAAATTCGCTATTTTAATAACAATCGCAGAAAGGCAGGGCACCGGTCCGATAAAAACACTTTGCTCGTTAATGTGTGCGCTACTGGTGCTGCTGTCACTACTGCTCCGGAGGACATCCACATCGTTTGCGAAAGGGGGAAAGAACCACGATACACACGCCGTACATCCGTCGTGCAGTAGATACGAATGCCACTCGAACACACGGTGTTCGAACAGTGTCTCGTTAACTTCCATCGGAGACTAATTTGCTCTATTCATCTAACGTCTCACTGGTTTTTCCTGTATTTTTCCTTTTTTATTTGTTTTTTTATTTCCCTTTTTATTTTGTTATCTATGTATTTTATGGATCAATTATACATGACTATCTGATCTCGCTTGTTATTCTACGAACGGTTATGTCAACAACGAGAATCGCAGCAGATCTGATGTGTAGACGATAGATACCGAGAATAGGAAACAAATTGTAACGAATATTAGTAACAAAGATCGACGAATTATCAGAACGGCGCAAATTATTCGGAATCGTGAGGTGGCGATCAAAAAAAGCTATACACATCAACTATTCTAGTCTGTGACAAGAAGCGGCTGGTTAAAATTTAGCTGATTGTGTATTCTGTATTTTTATGTAAGTATTAATAATGTAATTCAATATTAGTAAACTATATTTCGTTCAAATGATAGTTGGAGAACGTTTACAACTGATATTTTTGTTTATCCCTGTTATCTTGAGTTTAATTAAGCAACGTTTTGCAAAAATTAATTAAAATAAAATAGAATTTAAAGGAATAAACATTCTAAGACAGCAGCATTACACTACTTTATGTTTTAAGTTTAATTCACGATTATTAATTTTGATGAGGTAAAACTCATTTTTTCTTAACGTCATTCAATTTTTCATGTTTTTAACTGTATTACATATTATTATTGGATTAGGGAAAAAGTCCCTTTATACAAGTTAATAAAAAGACCTTTCCCCTTCAATATCTTCGTTAAAAATGATCAAAATTTAAATTTAAATAAAGGGTTTTATAGCTTGAAATCTCTACTTTCGAATGGTTATTATATTTTTTGAATTTATGTGATTTTGTAATTTTTATATATACATACAGAAAACTACGAGTTCAAAAAAATAAAAAATTTTTTTGACTTTGTAGGTCTGTAGCGTGCTAAAAAAAATTTGACCAAATTTTCGATTATCTATCGAGAAATCTTGAAACTTTCCCTACAAAATCGTTTTTTTAAATTATTCTTATGATTTTTTGTTCCTCGCGAATTAAATAAAAAGGAATATTTTGACTTTATTGTTCATAATTCCGTTAAAAATTATCGCACTAAAACCTCAAATACTTAAAGCTGAAACGTTGCTGTATCAAGTGGTATAATTATAAATTTTTTTTAAATAAACTATACGAGTTGCTAGAAAAGTCTGTTTATCAAAAAAACTGTAATAAAAAACTAAAAAACTGAATCCTAATAAAAAACTGAATCGAAAAGTTCTCTGCCATTTTACAATTTTCGCAATATTTTTTTTTAATTATCCACTCAGCATAATATCTAAAATCGACATATAAGATAATTTTTAAGATATCTTTAAGAGTTTTTTAAGAAACATCTTCAAAATTTTTCACAAAGAACACTGAAAAATATTTTAAAATTGTCTTATACATCGATTTTATCCGTTTATTTAGCAACCTTTAGGATTAATATCTTGTTAACTATTACGAAAATTACAAAATGATATAGAATTTTTCGATTCAAGTTTTTATTAGGAATAGCATTATATGATTAGTGAGCGTTATTTCAGAAACACCCTATAAAAAAATAGCAAAAAACAGTTTTTTATAACCTATATAAAAAACGGTCGAATATATTTTGCAATAATTTTTTAATAAATGATAAAATTTCTTTAAAACTTTGTAATTTTTTACAAAAAATTCGCGTATAGATTTATTTATTTGGACAAAAGAGTGAATTAAACTTACATGCTGTAAACGTACTTTAAACGTGAAAACTAATTATATGCCATATTTAACTTCTATTTTCAAATACAATTTTGAAAATGTGAATTGCTATTTCCAAATTTCATTTTTTACTTTAACTACAGCTTACACTAAAGAAATAATGTAAAAAGTTTAATATTATTGTTTTAGGTTGCAACTTACAAATAGAATCGAAAAAACATTGAGTATTTTAACCGAATTAGTGTAATAATGTAAAATGTAACGATAATTAAATTTTGTTCTTAAAATATTTTTATTTATATAAAAGAATGTCTAAATTCTTAATCTTCCTTTTTATTTCATATATCTCTTAATTTAACTCTTCATCTTTTTTTTTCTCTTTAAATAGCTTCGTAAAATCACGTTTCATTGCAAACAATTTTTAAAAATATTTTAATAACAAATTAATTATCTTTGTATTACAAAATTTAAGCTCATGAACGTAAAATGTAATCTTAACAAAAAATAAACTCTCTCCATCTGAAAGCTTTTCTCAAATCAATTTATTTTTATTGATTTTTTTTTTTAGAAAAGGAAAATGAGAAAAAGAGAGATATATTAAAATTTTAATATTGATATTTTATTTTGATATTTTGATTATGATATACAATATTATTTAATGTAGCGCACACTTTTATTCACCCATTATTTGTTAATACATTTATTATAATATTATAATTATTTTTTATACTCAATATTGTATATGAATCAAGATTACAATAATTCGATACATGCTTATTTATCTATCTACTTATCCACCTATTTGTCTGTTTATCTATCTACTTATATGTCTATTTGTCACGCTAAATAGTTCTGCTCAATTGAATCACGTAAGTACAGTTTGTCCCTCTCCTTCTCTCTTTACGTTTTAAATGTATCTGATTTCATAAATTGCTAATTTCACATAAATGAAGTTGATTCACTTATGCGGTAAGTTGAGAAACAAAGGAAAATATCATGATATTTAAATTTCTTCATAAATATAAGTGCATATGGCAAAGACTCTATCAATCACTGCACCTTCACTCGCAAGCCAATCTTACAGGTTCAATGAAAGACTTAAGGATCGTTCATATCAGTGAACGGTCCCAAGTCTTTCGCAATCTAAAATTAATTTCACTAATGTATAAATGTTAAATTTATAGTTGATTTATATTAGTTCTTTTATTTCTAATTTATTACTTGATTTAGTATTAAAGCAAGCACTAGTAAAATAATGTTTGCTTCAATTAACTACGTTTGTCATAACTAACTTTAATTTTAAGTTATAATATTTATTATACATTTATTTAATACGTATTATACATGCTGTTTGCTACGTACATACATATATGCACAATGTGAAGTGATCCACGTGATATTGTTGTCCATTATTAAATTTATTATATGATTAATTGATTTTAATAATATTTACATATGGCATTCACATGCATTAAAAATTGTTTTAAGTTTGTACCAATTAAATGTACAAATGAGTATATATAATTAATAAACAATTTTTAACTTAGTAAATACTTTTTATTCGGAAAAAATATTTGAATTTCATGAAAAATATTAAATTTAATTAGTATAATTACTTTACATGTGCAAAATGCATCCAATCCATTGTATTGTATTTACATAGTTTTCTATGCATATAAATTTACATACATAGCGATGGCACGTATACCGGTTCTACAGACATTTCACAATTTACAATGAAATATGATTTGTGTATTCAATGACCCCTTTATGCCCTCGTAATATATTTGTATTTAAAAAACAACTCCAGGATATGTCGTGTGTTCAAGAAGAACAGTATACATATTAATGTTTCCGTGACATTAAGACATTAAGAATACCTATAATGAATCTATCGATCGCGAAATCAGACAATTTTCTCACAAATCACAACGCCGAAGGACGCGTGAATGGGCGGCCGGAAACTTTTTAAGGACGCGGCCAAGAAAGCCACTGACTTTAACATGACTGAAAATGATGCATCATTATTTTATTTAGATACCTATCGACCAAAAAATTGGTAATACATACGTACGAAATACAAATAAGGAAACGTGATCAAAAGTCTACACTTCAAAAAAAGTGAAGTACTAATGAATTAAAAACCCAAGGACTCCTTACTATAAGAAAGATCTTTAAAGCAACGAGATGAGATATTCTTGTAAATAATTCACGTTACTGAACATTCAAAGCTGTAAGAACTTTTCTGCTGTAACAATTTTTGACAAAATCTAGTATCTATTTCTTATCAAGAATTAAAAGTACAAAAAAATTTTTTTATTAAAGGCTTTTATAAGTTCTTTGAAAATTTAATGGATAAAACGTTACAAAAAAGTAATTTTATTAAAACATATAAATAATTAAAGAACGTTAATTTTCTTCGGTTTTGCCACGATATCTTAAACGGGAATCAATAAGTTTTTCTTTTAAATATAACGAGTGTTAAAAATATTTACAAATTGAACTTCACGAAAGGAAATTTTTTCTCAATTTCAAATTAATAAAATTATCATTTACGAATAGAATACCGTTGAAATGAAAAAAAAAAAAAATCTAGATCGTAGCAAAAGTAAAATAACACTTTTTAAATTATTCACAATTTTTGATAAAATTACTTTTTCGCAACTTTTTATACACAATTTTTTCACAAAATATTTAAAAGTTGCGTTTTTGAAAAATCCTTTAAGCACCTTTTCTTCAATTAATAATAAACATTTTATTAGAAGTATTTTTGTGTGTGTGAGAAAAGTCCTATAAATTCTTAATACAGTCAATTAAATATATTTTGGACATTATTTTCATTTAGATTTTCCAAACGCTTTAATTAATCGTTCGGCGTACCTTTCATTCGCTTGTCCCAATTACGGAGACAGTACGTCATGGATATTGATAGTAGTTTACGTGCACCAATTAATACTTCGATATTGATACTTAATCTGTGAACTCTGTGACAGAAAACGGAGAAAGGACCCGGATCAATTTTTTCCGATCGATTTCAGCGCGATGATGCAATTAGCGTATGAGAGTAACAATATCGCTACTGCATTAAAAATGGTATGCATTTTTGTGTGCATACATTCGTTCAAGTGTTTTTTATTTGTTCTTTATTTTAAACATCGCACGTACTGCATAATTCGTTTCGTAAGAACTGAATAAATATTTTGTTTCACATATTGTGACATGTGGCTGCAAAGACGAATCGTGGAAATATGCCTAAACGTATTATACATGATATACAACATTCTCATGCCAAGTGTATTCAAACAGTTAATAGAAGATAAATATTTGAATTGACTAAATTACATTTAGAGCTGTCATAGTCCTTAACAGCAGTTATTAAATTGATCATTATCTGCTCATAATCTCAGAAAATTTGCATTATAAAAGATGTCTATAGCAAAAAAAAACCTTTTAAATATCTGTTTAAACTTTTCTATTTTCTTCAAAGATTATGACAAGAAACGAGAAAACACACAATTTTGTTTTTACAAAAATTACATTTGAATATAAATTTGCATTATAAAAGATGTCTATAGCAAAAAAAAATCTTTTAAATATCTGTTTAAACTTTTCTATTTTCTTTAAAGATTATAACAAGAAACGAGAAAACACACGATTTTGTTTTTGCAAAAATTACATTTGAATATACATATTTTTTAACAAAACAACATTTACAATCGATAGGAATTTATAAAATATATCTGAAACTATCTTTTTGTTTTGAGGAGAAATTAAATCAGATTATTTATTTGACAAAATTTGTCATAGCTGTGAACGTAGCTTACTTTATTTTTTCGATTATACATATTTAATTTCTAAATATATGATTATTTACTAATTTACGAAATAAAAAGAGAATTTTTTATAGGTATATTTTACAAATCAATCATATCGATTTTTTATTATTGTTTTATTAAAACATATTTCTATATTAATATATCTTGCAAAAACTTTTATTCTATATTTTATCGCTTTCGACATCACAATCTAAGGTAGCAGTGGTGAAAAAATAGGATCCTTAAATACTTTAAATTATGTTTAAATTGATATATCAAAGTAAAGTGAATTAATTAATTAACATTTTCTACAATAATTATTAACTTTGGCATAAAAATCGTTAAAGTACGTAATTTGTATTATCTGTCGTCTTTCGATATCGTTTAATGTTTCCAGATGTCTTAAAAAATATTTGAAAATCTAATGCGCAAAAGTATTTAGCATACCTAGTACGAATTAAGTAAGAATATAGAATTACACAACACAGTCACACGATTGCCAGATCCCGAGCACTGTACAGCTGGGGCCCGAAGATCCGTGCGCTGGAGATTTCATATTTTGACTGGACGCCGGCCGATTGTTTCATTGAAAAAAAAAAGAGAAAAGAAAGGCGCAGAGTTCGTGTTTTGCGACCACTGTTACAAATTTTCTTTTTGTTATTAATATTTGATCAACATAAAAGGTTTGTTCGCGTCGCATGCTCAAACATGCTCCAATATGCTCCTATCATAGCTCCTCACTCCATGCGCTCATTAAAGTGAGTAGAAACTGACAGGAGCATGTTGGAGCATGTTGGAGCATGAGACGCAACAAACCTAGAGTATCAACACAATCACAAAGATCTTTTTATTATTATTACAAGATTATATACAGTGTGAACACACACAATTACAAACTTTGTATTATTCGTAAAATAACATAAACTGCGAACATAATCACAGACTTTTTTTTATTGCTTTCCATGTAATTTAAATACGCAATTAATAAATATCTCACGCGAGCAAAAAAACTGGAGATTGGTCCCGAAAACTGGAAATCGGAATCTCCAGTCGAAATCTGGAGACCTGGCAACCGTGCACAGAAGTGTGATAGAATTCAATTTAGAATATGCTCGGTTTTTTTTGTTTGAATCATCAGAATCTATAAGATCATTTTTCTGCAGTCAAATATTGGACATGATAATTCGACATTGCGTTGCCGATTCTGTCAAGTCGGTAGACTGGAACTTGACAAAATCGGCAGCCAATCGCACGCCACGCAGCTGCGGTGACGTGAGCGCATTCAGTACCATAGCACTGAGTTTTTAGCATCCTTTCCTTCGAATACTTATTCTTCTCAAACTTCATTTGTTGCGCTTTCGAAAGAATGTTTTTGCAAAGCCACTTCGGTTACTACTGATGTTAAAAGCTGTTTTGAATTCTTTCCTTCTCTTTCTTAATTTTATTGACAGCTGATTCCGTTGTCCCATAAGTCTCTCTTACTTCTCTTCTAGATAATCCTTTGCCAAAGTTTTAAATTACTTCCAACTTCGTTTTAATAGTTAAATTCTTCCGCGGTTTTATTCTGTTCATTCTTTTTCAGCTTCATATTCGTTTATTATGTATTTTGTTTTGATATCGCATCGCGTTGGCACGTTCGCATATGTTCGCACGTACGCCGCTGCCAGTTTCGATTTCTCAAACCCCCTCCATGAACTTATCGCCCGCTGGAGAAAGAAAACTTGACACAATCGGAATACTTGTCAGAATTGGCAATGTACTGCATTGAAAAAAAATTCGCGAGAAGATATTTTCCGATAAATTTAAGGTAAATTTTCTGTTTATTGCATATATATCACGTGTAAATCATAAACAAATTCTGACATATTATAGGTTGCAGGGCAAGCAAAAAAAAACTCTTATTATCACGCACGTGTTTTTCTTTCTAATCAGAAAATCTCTTTGAAATCGTTCTTCTGAGCCATTTGAATAGATGATATTTATTATTATCGCTCTTTTTTTTATTTAACAATTCACTTTGTTGAAAAAATCTAAATAATTTGAATGATTTTCAACGAATTATTATATTAACCTTTATGCTCAATGAATATCAAAATAGAGATATAATGCGATGGATAAATGTGCAATAAATAAACCTAGAACGATTAAAAAATCTCCGCCTTTAAATATGTAATCAAATACAATGCAAAGTAGAAGTCGCTGCAGATGGAAATTAAATAATGTCTGTTACACAAGCGCTATGTTGTATTCAAACATGAAAAAAAATTAATTTTTAAGAAATACAATTGCATTCCTGAATTATATAATAAATACGTATAACATATCGGCAATGAAAACGTGTTTATTATTGATACCGTAATACACTCTATCCATGTAAAAGAATATTCTTTAGGTTACATAAAAAATGCAATTTTTTTCGAGTAGATAGTAGCTATTATTTTAGAATGCAATATTCCTCACCTTTTCATACTTTAAAAAAAGTGATCTTTTTGTAATCAGTCGCTAAGTATTTCTCAAATACATTGTTGGACTTAATAAGCTGCTTTTAAATCAAAATTAAGTGAGTAATTGTTCTGTTGATACAAATAAGTATTTTGTAAATATTTAACAAACGATTTGAAATTATTGTGGCTTTGAATCACGTAGAAAAGTAAATCCCCGTATTTATTTACATATTTACATTATTATGTTTACATACATACGTACCTATTTGCGTACCTATGAATTAAATATGAGACTATCATGTTATATTTAAAGTTCTACGTAGAAAATGTAAATACTTTGATAGTAATTATACTTTGATTATGAATTATTTGCATAATTGCGATGATATCTGCAGAAGAATATGCGGTCACATAATAAAAATTCGCGATCTGTTATCAATTATATAGACTTCTTAGTACTAAATTAAACATCATTGCAGAAGCGCGTTTTACGTACGTTATTTAACATTTTATTCTTTTAGCGTTTACTATACTTGCTTAATAATTGCTTATACATAAATGCATACAATTAATATTGTACTATTTTTGTTACACTATTAAACCCCTTGATACATACAATTGTCAAATGCGACGATAGTTGCTTGTAAAGTAAATGCAACTAGAGAATAGTCCATCTAAAAAAGAGTTGGCAAAAAATCAAATTTTCAAGTTTTGATTTCAACTTTTAAATTATATGATATATTATCCCAAATATCTGTATAAACTTTGATATAAAACCAAAGAGAATGCATCACATTTTCTTACATTAACAATTTTATTTATATAAATTCGTTAATCTTATGCTGCATAAAAATATGTGTGCAAATATTTATGAAAGAATATATCACGTTTCGTATTCATATTTTTTATAAATTTATACAGTTCCCAGTTGAAACAAACTGTGCACCGATTAATTAATTGGAATTGCTTTTAGCTGGAATGGTATGTGACACATGTATAATACTTGTTTTATTATTAAATATATTAACAATTTAAAAACGTTTACTCAAACTTGTACTTACGTGTATAAACAATCGTGTATAATATAAGAACCTGTTGGTTAGGTTACCTACTCGCAGTAGTTTCGACCGTTGGCGCTAGGTGACAGGATGTGAAAGCTCCACCCCCATTGAATTTCCCAATAGATGTGAATTCGTGTTTAGAAAAATTCTATCACATTTCCGAAAAATTGGAATAATATAAATGAAAAATAATTTTATATTTTGTGGAATGTTATTGCGGTTAAGGAAATTTTATTTTGTCAATTTTGTAAAGTTCTTTTATTTTCTCAAAATGAGTTTTTTGTTTCTGTACGATTTTTATGACGTCACGAGGTAGGTTAGGAATACGCTTCCCTGAGCTGTCGTGATATGACGCTCGTAACGATATGAGATCCACTCGCTTTGGGAGCTCACACTGAAAACTTCATTCTATATCTTTTTTTTTTCTTTCATTAACTAAGTACATAACTAAGATAGAACAAAGCAACGCATGAGCGCTCAATCTTACGAGTTGCTTTATTCTATCTTAGTTATGTAATGAACGAAAAAAAAGTAGAATGAAGTTTACAGCGTAAATATCCAAAGCAGGTGGACCTTATTATTATTTAGATGGCTCCTGCCTCCAGTGTTGAGAGGAGACAATACGGCAGGTGGACCTCATGTCATACGTTCTTAAACGTCGAGAGATTTGGATTGCGCACGGGGCAAGAGGTGAGCGGAAGGCGGAGTCAAATCGAAAATCGGCTGAGAAGTGCAAATCTTGCCGAGTCCTGGTGTAGCTAACGTCTATCTTGATTTGTATATTGGACCTGACATTTCAAAGTTAGCATTATACTTGCTATTCAAGATCATTTAGCTATAGCATATGCTTCTGAAGTGCACGTGGAGGCGATCTTTGTTGATCTTTCTTTTACATTTTCTTTTTTATTTAATTTTTTAATTATTTTTTTGTACTTTTTTATTTTTTATTGTTGTTTCATTTTTAGTATTTCGGCACACCGCATATCTTTCTCGATATTGAATAAGCGTCAGGCAGTGATAGCTTTAAATTCCAACTCACGTAACTTGATCATAAAAAATCGTATAGAAATAAAAAAACTTATTTTGAAAGTAAAAGATAATATTTTAAGACAGATTTGTCAATTGATCATTTTCTCCATATTTATAATATACTATATATATTATTATATTATTATACTATTATAAATATGGAGAAAATGATCATTTTCCATAAGATATAGATATAGATATTAAATATTTAATAAGATATAGATTTTGTTATATAATTAAAAATTTTTTATTACATGATTTAAAAATTAATTGAAATCAAAACTATATTAAAATATATTAAAATTTATCGTTGTTTATCGTAATGCTGCATAGTTATGTAAAATTAAAAGCTGGCAAAAAATTAATTTTTCAAGTTTTGATAATCAGCTTTTAATTTTACATAACTATGCAGCATTACGATAAACAACGATAAATTTTAATATATGCAAGTAATCGACTTTACATGCCTTTTATAAGAAAAAAATAAGAATTAATAGAATTTCAAATGTTATTGTATTGTTTTCCTCGATATTATTATAATTAAATAATTTATTATAATTAATTTTATTTTACGTTAAAATATCACAATCATTTACGACATATGTTTTAAAAAATTTTTAAATTTAGTATAATAGTGATATTAGGTACATGTTAAAATAGTTATATTTTATGATTAATCAAACATATTTCACAGCTGAAAACATTTAACTTAATTTTTGCGATCATCGTCTTGTTCGACTGGTCTCAAGGTGGAACACTCTCGAGAAGGTATCCCGACCTTTCGTTAGTCTCAAAAGGGACAACTTATCCTTATTAGTGATGCATTCGAGCGAGACGAGACGAGAAAATACCAATACCGAGATTTGGGTTCGATAAAAACGAGGATAAAAACAAATGATTGATACGATTTCTCGTCTCGATGGGCCGATATTCTCGCTTCTCGAAATTCCCGAATTTTATCGCGAGACATTCCAAAATATCTCGTTTCATTTATTTGAAATATTTATATAATCAGACAACACACACACACACACGTAGGTAATATGGTAATGTTTATTTCTTATTCCGATATTTCTCCGATTTTTTCGAAACGAGACGAGTAAAACAAATGACATATGATAATCACGGAAATGCTATTTTCAATCAATAATAAGATTTTTTTATTCGGACCGACAAGAATTAAACACTAAGTATAAGCGTATTCAGGCATATGACATATAAATATGATATATATGCATGTACATATATAGGATATAGATAATTCACTGGGAATTATTTAGGCAAAAAAGATCTAGCTTTGACCATCATAGATCTGAATACTCTTATACTTAATGTTTAATTCTTGTCGGTCCGAATAAAAAAATCTTATTATTGGTTATACACGCTGCCTGCAAAAAAGCGTTATTGTTCTTACATATACTGATTATTGCGAAGACTATTACTAAGGCCTCGATGGTCTAATGGCTTAGGACGCTCGTACGGAATACAAGAGATCCGGGTTCATGTCCCGGCCAAGGTAATATTTTTCGCAATAAATTTATTTAAGGTTTTCAGCACATTGTCAATTTAATTTAATTTGTAATATTGTTGCAGTAGTTTAATTGCGTTAGATAAAGTCCGGATAAATTTCGGCGCTCAGTTTGAATAACTACAAAAATATGATATATACGCATGTACATATATAGGATATAGATAATTTACTGGGAATTATTTAGACAAAAAAGATCTAGCTTTGACCGTCATAGGCCTGAATACGCTTATACTTTGTGTTCAATTCTTGTCGGTCCGAATAAAAAAATCTTATTATTGGTTATACACGCTGCCTGCAAAAAAGCGTTATTGTTCTTACATATACTGATTATTGTGAAGAATATTACTAAGGTCTCGGTGGTCTAATGGCTTAGGA
>NW_017296157.1:2857924-2859717 GCF_001594075.2 Trachymyrmex cornetzi | reverse complement strand
CATATATATATATATATATGGACCAGTGCGGGAATTTACTTCCAACTTTCGGCCGATTTTCAGTTTGGTACTCGCTCCTTTACTTCATCAACCTGCACACAGCTAAATGTCGACCGGCAATGAATGCGTGCGAATTGGTGAAGAAAGGTGTGGAAATCAAGCTGAAAATCGGCTAAAAATTTCAAGTAAATTCCAGCACTGATATAGATATTCCTATTATATTCTTAGAAGATTCTGTAATAACATTCCTATAAATTCTTAGAACACTCTATGATGATTTAGTGGAACATTCTGTGGATTTTTCTGGAATTCAGAAAATAGTCCCAATTTATCATGCTATGAATATTTTTAGAAGGTTCTTTTCATTTTATACGCTTCTTTTGAGAATATTCCAAAATTCTCAAAAAATATTTATAGAAGATTCCTAGAACGAAATTGTGCTATCTGGGTAGTGTTATTTTCAATAACACGAGAAATTCTGAGACGATATTCCGAGATTCTCGTATCGAAATGCTCGTATCGAAATGCATCACTAATCCTTATAAAATTGTACATACATGAGTACATCTACCTTTAGCGAGATCGCGATGTCTTTTTATTCGTAAGTATGTGTGTGTGTTGTGTGTGTGTGTGTGTGTGTGTGTGTGTGTGTGTGTGTGTGTGTGTGAGGAGTTTCATAAAATTTTATTACATTAATACAAGTTTCTTATTGATCAAGGATATTAGTTTTGTACGCACACTTTTGATCCACACACAGAGAAAAGGTTACTTCGATTTAAAGAAATTTCGGTTAAAGAAAGAAATTTTTTTGATTTAAACATTATTTTTTTAAATCAAATAAAATTTATTCACAAATCAAAGAAATTTTTTTCCTTAATCGAAATTTCTTCAAATCGAAGTAACCTTTTCTCTAGGTGTAAAACTGAGTCACAACACACTTAAAAGACGTGTTTTTAAAACGTCTTATGTCGCAATTTTGGACCACGTGTTGTTTAGGATAATCTCTTGAAATTTTCATTCTGAAAACTGCCTTTAATAAACACTATTTCTCAAGTAATTGTTTAATTTTTATTAAGTGTACAAATTTGCTTCCGCCGTTTTTTTTTTGAGAAATTCGAGGCTTTATTGTAAAAAACTGGTTATACATTTATGATTTAAAGTATTGCCCATCGCTGGCGACTACTTCCTCCCATCTTTCGGGCAGCATACGAATCCCGCGTCGAAAAAATTAGTCATCTTTTGAGGCGATCCACGAATCCATCCAATTTTTTTACTTCTTTATAAAACCGTAAGTGCTGGTTAGCCAGGCCGTGTGCCATTGATCGAAACAAGTGATAGTCAGAGGGAGCAACGTTTGGAGAATACGGCGAGTGGGGTAGGACCATTTCAACGTTTCCAAGTATGTCTTGACCACTTTCGCAACATGGGGTCGAGCATTGTCATGCTGCAAAATCACTTTATCGTGTCTCTCGTTGTATTGCGGCCGTTTGTCTTTCTGCTCGGCTCAAACGCAAATTGCGTTCGATACCGATCGCCTATGATTGTTTCAGTCGATTTTAACAGCTCATAATACACTACGCCGAGCTGGTTCCACCATATACAGAGCATGACCTTGGAGCCATGAATATTCGGTTTGGCCGTCGACGTGGAAGCATGGCTCTAAACTCCCCATGATTTTCTGCGTTTGGGATTATCGTAATGAACCCATTTTTCGTCCCCAGTCACAATGCGATGCAGAAATCCCTTCCGTCTTTGTCTTTCAAGCAGCTGTTCACAAGCAAACAAACGCCGTT
>NW_017296157.1:2782906-2857712 GCF_001594075.2 Trachymyrmex cornetzi | reverse complement strand
CCGCCGGTCTTCGACGTCAAAATCACCGTTCTTGAAGCGTTGAAACCACTCACGACACGTTCTTTCACTAATAGCAGTCTCACCATAAGTATTTGAGAGCATTCCATGAACCTCAGCCACAGATTTCTTCATATTGAAGCAGAAAATTAAAACCTCCCGCAAATGACGAGAATTTGGCTCGTAAACTGACATTTTCAATCGAGAATAACTTTATGATGCAGACACAAATCGACTAATGTTTCTATAGAGTTATGTTGACAGATGCCCAAGTTTATTGTTTGACGTCTATGATCTATTTATTTCGACCACCACTTACCGCTAAAGCCATCTATAGGAAAACGGCAGAAGCAAAGTTGTACACCTAATAATATTTAATAAAAATTATATTTTTTATTAAAATACAAATTGTTTTACGATAATATGAATAAAATATATTACAAAAAAATAATTATCATATGATAATGATAATACTATACTATTAAAAATAACTAGAACTTTGTTATATATAGATTAGAATCTTATATATAAGAATATACATACACATATAAGAAGAAAAAATAAATTATTTGTATTTTAATTGTCATTACGAGTTAGGCATTTATTTATAATATAACTTGCTTAAAGTTCTAATTACATGTAAGAAGCCTCGCGAATTATCACAACCGGTTTATACTTAATTTTTTACTTCAAGGTTATTTGTTCAAGAGCCTGAATCACCGTATAATTACGTAATAAATCATAAGTAGGGTGTTTCCTCAATGCAGCTTTTATTAATGAAGCAATGCAAATGGTGCCAAAATTTGATCTAATTTAGTTTTATTCCTTCTTCGTTTTTAATTACATTCAATAACATATCAATTTCTGTTTAATATTGAAATGGAAATTTTAAACCAACTCAAGTCGAGGACGCTCACAGGTATAATAGCAATGATGCATGTAAGCGGTAATATGAAATATGGTATTCTACGAAGAGAAATTGCTTTTTTTTCTCTTGAGCAGCGGTTAACCACAGAAATTTGGCCACAGTTATCGTCGTCCTTCAAAGATCTTGATCGTTACTTTTAAAGCCCGTTGTTAAACGACGATTTACTACTAATAATAATTTCATAAGACAACATTATGACAAGTCGATTCTTGCGACATGCTTGCTGTGGCACAAGTGTCATTATCGTTTACTTGTATTGAACTACATTAACGATGAAATGATTGGATACGTTTTTTTAACTATTCGGTACTTACGTAAGATTATAATGTGTGGTCATAAAATTACGGTTCATTATTAGTATTAATCCGGAACCACATGTTTACGTCAGTAAAGTAAAAAAAATTAGTCTAAGATGATAAAGTTAACCTTTTCAACGGTTCAAAATCAATCAGAGAACAATAAAAAATGGCACGAACATAACACAGAGCAATAAAAAGCTCATTATTATTGCGAATCATTACACAAAAGAAAATTGTTTCTGTGAATCTCTCAAGAGATTGATATTGTCTAAATGATTTTGAATTGTTGAAAAAATTAGTTTTAGTATCTTAGGTTAATCTTTTTATTATACTGACGTAAACATGTGGTTTTTGCGGAATACCCGTGCTGTGCCGCAAGATTGTCACCTATGTCCTGAAGATCGTGTTGTCTGGAGACGATCTGCTCCGTTGTTTAAGAAACAAGCTCGAGGATTTCGGTGTGAGCCTTCGCTGCGCTGAGATGTTTAATTGACGGTTGTGCTCTGAACTCTTTATTAATAAACGTTTCGCATTATTCTTTATATAAATAGTAGTGTTCTTTATTTATACATACGGTAACGTAGTGTGCAAACGAGTGACCGCGAGACGGACATCCGGGTGTAACAATATATTTGATAAATTTTTTAGATTTAATTAGTCCATTCTCAGTATATTGATCGCAATGATTACAAAATTGATGGCTTACAGATACATAATATTTTCTACCTATGTGTTTGTGTTGATGAAAAATGTGTGTGTGCTACAGTAATTCCTTTTATTTGTAATGTAGTCCATAAGTTGATCAGTTGAAGTGTTCACACACTTGATTTTTAATCATCAATAACCGAACCAATCACCATTGAAAAAAAAAGAGTAGTAACACAGTTTTCAATGGAAAACTTGCCTTCAGCGGACTCAACAGTCGAGTGAGCACTTGCTGCTATTGATGTATTCTTCTAAGTCTAAAATTCTGATTGGATGAGCTAAAAGAATACACCAATAACAGTGAGCGCTCACTCAACTGTTGAGTCCGCTGAATGCGCCCAATGTGAATCAAAATAGTAATCTCTCTTCTAAATTTTTCACAATACCATCCATTAAGGACATCTTAGAAAAATTTAAAATTATGTTTAAAAAAATTGGATTTAATATTGCATATAAACTTATACTTAATTACTTGATAGACTTCTGAAAACGAGCAAAAACAAGCTTGAAAAAATGGCACATACTGAAGTAATGTATAAAATCAACTGTCTTGATTGCGAGGCTACATATGTAAGCCAAACAAAAAAGCAATTACAAACCAAAATGAAAGAACATATTAGATATAAATATAAAAAAAATTGCAAGGTCGTTATTAATTATGTTCGGTCATTGGGGAAAAAATCACGAATTTAATTGGATTGGAGTTCCAATTTTGGCATAGAACCATCATATTGTAATAAAATAATTTTTGAAATAATTTACATAAAAAGTAGAAGTTTGATATTAATAAGCAGAATGACACAGGAAAATTAATTATTAAAATTATTTTAGAAATTATATATATCACAAATTACATTTGGTGGCTGACTCGATTTGGCTTTTAACAATTTTGGATTTAGAAATTATTATATATATATGTATATATATATCCCCATTTTAGAGAGAAATTCTCCCACTTAATACTGCTATTTCCCTCTCCTACAGCTCCCTACTTCGTACAAAACATATATTGTTCCACAAAGACTGCCTCTCTCTCAATCTTTGTCAGGACAGCTTTATCATCGTTCAATCTCTATTGAGAATAAAATAAATTATATTCCTGGATTAATACATCGGTTTACACAGGTAACAACTTTTTTAATTTATACTCAATATTACGGATTTAGTAGATAAAATTGAAACACATTATTTGTTATTAACGATTATTGATATACTATATTCATTTTATAGAATTCGGGACTTCTGTGTTAAACTGATGTAAAAATCTGAAATAACATATTTAAAATATAACAATTTAAAAAAAAACGATAACTTTTAAAGCTTTTTAATAAATTTTAGGCTAATTCTACAATGTACTTTTTGTTTCCTGTTTCTTGCTGTTTGTCTCTTGTCTTTTTGATCAAGAAGGCAAGAGATAAACAGCAAGAAACAGGAAACAAAAAGTACATTGTAGAATTAGCCTAAAAGAAGAAAACCACATTATAAATAACTTTACAAACTCATAGACTATATTACAAATAAGAAGAATTACTGTAGCGTAAATGCATTCTTCGACACAAGCACGTAGATAGAAAACTGTTATATATCTGTAAAATCAATGCGATCAATATACTGAAGATGGACTAATTAAGTCCGAAACGTTTATGATTACACATATGTAAGAAAACTTAAATATAATTTCTGCTAAAAGATCTTGCGTATATAGTATGCTTTTCGTTTATTTAATTCTTTGAATATTATTAGTTTTAATGGTAGTAATAATGAAAATTCCCGTAACAAATAATAAAAATAAATAAAGGACAAACGGGTAATTGGGAATTGGCACAGTGATCCGTGCATAATGCTGTTCAAAAAGCTTTATCTTACATAAATAAAACGAAATTTAAACATAATTCGCTTCAGATAACCGTATCGCCATGGGAATTGATTTTTGAGGTTTACATAGCTGTGAAGTTTTTAATCATTACTATCATCCAGCCTTGTAACTAGTGAGAACGGCTTTCTAACGGAGTAAGGGTTACTGCACAACAATTATGACCAAATCATGCCAATTTTGTTAACATCGTAAGTTTACGTCTTCAATCTTGTGGATCTTGACTGTTATACTTGTGATACTTGTCGTATGTTTTCGCTGAAGAAGATTTTTGCTAGCAAACTAGTCGAAACATGTACAAATCTCATTTTATTTATGTAAGATAAAGCTTTTTGAAGAGCATTACGCATCGATCGTTGTGCCAATTCCCAATTGCTTGTTTGTCCTTTATTTATTTTTATTAGTTATTAGTTTTTGCTGCAATTACTATAGTAATCTTTTTTATCTTGATACAATTAAAACTTGATTTACAATTAAATATCTTTGACCCGACAACGGATACAAACTCAAAGTTTTTGAAAATATCGCACATAACCATGACATTAATTAAACTTTTAATGGACGGCTATTTAAAAATTTAAAGAATTTTTCGTTGATTAAGATATTTATAATACTTTTGATTGTTATACACTGAACAAAAATTTACGAAATTTGAATAAATATTTGTTTATATAGTACCAATGAGACCATTTGCTTACAGAAAATAAATATTTATTTGATTTAAAAAAATGATATTTAAATTTAAGTATAATTTTTTTTAACAAATATTTATTTACTGTAAGTAAATGGTCCCATTGCAGTATTATCTAAACAAATATTTAATCAAATTTCATGAATTTTTTTTTAATGTAATACTTTATTTCATTATAATTCTTGTCTCAAAATATCTATAACACTGTTTCAGCGCTATAGTGGCTTTCTTTTTTTGTAAAGATTGAAAAAGAAACAATCTACATTACAATAATATAAAAAATTAATTCTTATATTTTTACTAAATATTCGTTTAACATCATCGCGCCACAGATAAAACTTTTATAATAGCATTATAAAGTAATTACGTGCTGTCTAATTTACCTGATAATTCTTTTTTGTGAGATTTTCTTTAAAATAATGTCATATCTAAAATACGTGAATTAGATTTAAACTTCTTTAAACGTCTTTACCAGCAAATTTTAAGAGTTCAACGTTATTTCTAAGAAATAATATAATTAATCATTCTAAAAAGAAATTAAAATATATAATTATGAACAGCAATGTAATTAATTATAAAAAATATATAATGAAATGTAATTAATGTTAAAGGAAAAGACTTTTTGATCTATTTATAAAATTCCAGACATTTAAAATAAATTACATCTTACGTAAATTGCTCGTTGAATGCTAATTAAAATTGCATACACGTATACGTATCTTATGGCCGTTGCAATTGCCCATTGTAATTTAGGAAAAGGCGCAAACAAGTTTCCATCCTTTTACCGCCCCTCGCGTAATTTATATTGTCATTAGGACTACCAAGGACAGTCGAGGAGAGACGAGACATAACAATGCACAGCACTTTCATAGTCATTTGTTTTTTAAATGTGAATAACTGCAACAGCTTGCAGTACAATGTTGCAACCATTCATAGAGTAATCTAGTCTTTTCTTGTTACAAGCTTCTTTGAACTTATAATTTTAAATTTAAATTAATAAAATAATTAAATTTTTATGTAAAATACTAAATATTTTTCCACTAGTTTTTCTTTTTTATTATAAATGTATCATAAGTCTCTATAAAAAAAAGACCATATAAATATTTTTATCATTATTATTATTATAAAATTAGGCTTTTATATTTTGGTACTTGTAAATTGTTATTAGGATGTCATTAAAATAAATTCTTCTGTAGCTTGAATTTTTTAAAAAAATATTTGCGCTTTGATCATGTTATTATTTTCTTTAAAACGTAGTTCTATACAAAAGCTGAAACAGTAATATTACAAATTAAATTGATACGTAATTTGATAATGTTCATAAATATCTTAAAATACTGCAATAAATTTTTTGCAGTGTTTTAAACTTATTATTATTAAATTGCATATCAATTTAGTTTGTAATATTATTATTTCAGTTTTCATTTAGGATTACATTTCAAAATGTACAATAATTAGTACTCACAACAAACATGTTGTAGAAGAGAAATATATTTAAAATTACCACAGAAATATAAAATTTATTTTTGAGGAATAAGACGTTTATATTTTAAAACTAATTTATAATGTGCATTTTGCAGATTTACAAAATCAGACTACGAGATGTCGTACATTGTGGAGTGGTATAGAGATTTGATCGACAACAAATATGGTGATTTTACAACAAAATTACATTTGTGAAAAATAATATTACATGTTAACGTTATACTGAATTACATTACATTATGTTACATAGTTACATTATACGTTAAAACGCTTATAGATCCAAGAACACAAGAATGGTTTCTGGTACCTAGTCCTGGTCCAGTTTTAACGATCATAGCGACATATATATATTTTTGTGTTTACGCCGGACCGAGATATATGAAGGACAGGAAGCCATACGATTTGAAAAATATTCTGATAATTTATAATTTTATCCAAGTTCTTGCAAGCCTTTATCTAGTTTACGAAGGTTTGATGGCTGGTTGGTTGTACGAATATAATTTTATTTGTCAACCGGTCGATTATTCATATAAACCGAGTTCAATGAGGGTGAGTCTAAAACACGTTATTAAAATAATAACTCTATAATAATAATAATTTATAGAGCACGGAAATAATTATAATAGTAATTTATATACAGTATGAAATAGTTTAGAGGTATTGCAGTAATATTGCAATTTTACAAATTATAGTGCAAAAAACATCTCCCTTTCCTCTTATATTTGTACATTAAAATTATTTGTAGACACCTAATATGCAATATTGCATGTGTAATGACGTTGCATTAATACACCATGATATGTTACATTACAAGTTTTCTCAAAACGGATGTTTTTATTGTTGCTCCAATATCACGATATGTTACAACATAAACATTTAATGCTACGCAATACATATATTTGCTACTTGACGATGTTCTATGCTGTATAGGAAAATTGTGATAATAAGACTTTTGGAGACATTCGTATTTTTGTGACGCGACGGGTTCCTACCATTGCACCCGTTATTGCGACAACTGTAAACTAGTGCTCGAATTCGGTATAGATTTCAAGTCCGCTTTAAGTGAAAGAACATTCCGTTCTGCCAGAAGAAAATGTTGCTTGACTTGATAATTACAACGTATCATTAGTTTATATCCGTTATATTAATAATATCCGTTTGATCTTTATTTAATTATGCTCTTGTAGATGGCCAATGGCGTTTACCTGTACTTTATGTGCAAATTGATTGAGCTGCTGGACACAGCGTTCTTTGTTCTGCGCAAAAAAGATCGACAGATCACGTTCCTGCATCTTTACCATCATTCGCTGATGCCAATCTGTTCCTGGATCGGTGTGAAATTCGTTGCCGGTGGTCACCCGACTCTCCTTGGCGTCATCAACTCCTTCGTCCATGTCTTTATGTACACCTACTACATGTTGACCGCATTCGGGCCACATATGCAGAAGTATCTTTGGTGGAAAAAATATCTGACTATCTTGCAGATTGTACAGTTTATGATAATATTTTTCCATAATTTTCAAATGCAATTTACTAGCTGTAATTTTCCCAAGCCGCTGTCATTTCTGCTTATGATCAATGCTGGCTTGTTCACTTATATGTTTGGATCATTTTATGTGAATAATTATTTGAAATCAAAAGTGGAACAAGTATCGAAGGCTAATGGCGCTATTAATGGCTCTGTTAGTGTTAATGGTAACGCAATTTCTAACAAGATGAAGCATGATAAATCCAATTAAAAGACTTGCGAAGTCCTTCTAGCTATAGGACTGTAACTGTGAGAGTAGAAGAATGATTTTTCAAATTTCTTTCAAAAATAGTTTATTAGAGAACAGATTAAATTCTTGTGACATAAATGTAGATAATTAAATGTCATGTTCGCTAAATAACGCGACGTTCTTCCAACCTTAGCATTATTTTGCCAATATTTCTGCAATGCAATGAAAATAGATTAGCGAAATAATGATATTTTACAAATATGAATGAAGATGGATTTGGCTTACTTATATCAAGAACGATCTACGTACAAGTGATTCTTACAAATTACACGTGATTTATTACAGCGAGAATATTTGATTATTACTCTAGCAGTCTAGTATAAATTTTACAGACACCTTTCTGAGATGCGTAACGATATTAATACGATGTATAATACGATTTGACATGAAATATTAGACTAAGATGAGTTCCAAATTTTGTTTCAAAGTTTTATCAAGAAATTCATGTTCGCATGATGTAATTAAGATAGGCGTCTTATTGAAATTTATGTTTTAAATTTTATTTGAAAACACAGATTTTGTTTTACTTACAATATGTCTTTATTGTGCAAGAGTTACATTTGCAAATTTATTTTCAAATCTCTTTTTATATTGTAAAAAGAAATGAAACATTTGAGATAAAGGTCATATATGATCTTTGATAACATTTGTATGTATTTGTAGTACATATTTTTACAGTGCAATGTATTTTTACGGAATAATACAAAAATGTATAAAATGTTTTTAGTATTAAAAAATGACAAAGGAGGAAAAATATGACAGAACATTTCAATATTAAACTTTATAATACTTCATAACGTATTCGAAAATTCCTCAAAAAATCATCAAGTTTATGAATTTAATTATTTTTGCCATATACAATCTTATAATAAAAAATATAAAATATCTTCAATTTAACACATTTTTTTGGGGGGAAAGGTAGTAATAAAATCTAAAGATTTAACAAAATATTAAAATTGTTAAAATAAATATTATTTTTTAATAAAACTTTTTTTATTTATTTTTCGTTAAATATAGAACGCTTATATTAATTTATGGGGGTGTTTTATGCATTTATGGCCAAACCTATACATTATATTTCAATTATTAAGATTTCAGAGATCGTTGTTTATATACCTATGTGTTATTGGGAATGTACTAATTTACTTTTACAATCAAGAAATAACGTTTCATAAAAAGTGCGATATAGTGTACAAAAAATTCTTATAAAAGATTTTTTACCAAATATTGATAGGATAGAAATTTTCAATATTATTATTAATGGTGGCACAGATAAAATAAATCGACCAAATTCGTTTATAAAATCTAGCGTGGATAAATCCAATCCAATAGAAGTATACTGAAGAACTTTAGTAGATGTCATTTTCGTCAAATTATTTTATTTAGAACAAATTACAATAACATTTGTTTTGAAAAAACAAATATAAACTTTTATATTTATATACACATACTGTCATATATCAATCCAACAAACATGTAACTTAGATGTAGATGTAGATGTAGATGTAATATTACACAAATGTCAGGAATATTGCATGTAATATTATTTGTAACGATAAATATAACATACTAGTACAACTCTATATCAGCAACTTTGAATGTATCATTTCTATATCAGGAATATATCAATATCTAATATATTATTGCAATGTGATATAATCGTTTTTTTACATATTTCTACACGTATTTACAATATATATACAAATAGGTACAATAGTAATAAAAATCGTCGCTATATATGAGTAAAAAGTGCATGAAAAGAAATAAAACAATATAGCGTCATGTATATGACATTCAATTTTGAACTGATCGTGAGTAATCTACAGGGTAGTGTTCGGAATGACATTATTAAAGCTATTTGTATTATTCCATTTGTATTATTTATTAGATGTAAAACAAGAATAAAATGACAAAAAAAACCGCTAATAGCATTTCCTCGAATACACCCCTAATGGCTGGAAGTTAAATAAATTCAATGTATATCCTCTTAGAATATATTTTATACGTATCAATGGCACGATATTCGTTAAATTGCTGAAAGATCATATAATTATATTTATGTTATGAATAATATATGTGTTACTTTAAATAATTGTTATTTACGTTTCGGCTCTCGGTTCGAGCCGAAACGTAAATAATGAAATCATGAAGAATGTTAATAATGAAATCAAGAAGATTGTTAATTGCGACCAAAGACAATTAGTAAATATATAGTTCACTCGAATTGCTTCTTCTTTTTTACAATAATGCTTACTTTAAAGTCATTGCAACTTACTTATGGAGACTCTTAACGTCCCTTTATCAATAATTTTATACCTTTATTTAAGAGTCATTTCCTATTTATATTTTAATTTTAGTTAAATAATTGTTATTATATAATGTAGCAAAAAAATATATCTGTTCTTCTAAAGTACCCTCACAATTATGTAACACGTATCGTCTCCATAATCATAAAATATATCATTGTTCTTTCTATGTGCTTCCTAAGTTATATTACGTTTTGATTTTTGCTGGGAATAAGCAATACTGATTATTTAAACTCGATATATGACAAGGCATTATGTATACAATTAATTGTTACAAAAGACCGTCAATTATTTAATTCTTTAAAAAAGTCGAATAATTTTCTGTTTTTACAAGAAAATATTGCAAAATGTACGGGAAGGGGGACAATATAATTTATAATTTCATCATAAATATAACTTTTTTTCATCTTTATCAGTTAAAACTTAATTTTATACGAAAATATTACTGTCACTTCTGCTGATGATATTTTTCAATATATTTTGAAGAATTAGTATTTATTAAATATAATAATGTAGGTTACAAAAAAATAAAAAAAACAAAATATTATTTTAAATAGATTGTATATGATTAATACCGCATGATAAACGTACAAACAATAGATTTAAGAATAAATCAAAGATAAAGGCTCTCTAGAAATAATCTGAACAAAAATCTTTTCAATGCCTATTAGATTTACTAACTGTGACTTCTGACGGTTAAGTTCACGTCAAATCTATCGTCATTGATTGTTCAATTAATGACGGAATGCATCTCTGAAATGTACGTCAGCCCATTTCCTTGTTCATGACATCAATTCTGCCAAATTCTTGTCATGCATATATAATGGACACAATCATCGCAACTTTCAACCTTGCTGTTACATAGTTACTCTACACATTTATTTATAGAATTTTTTGTGTTTTTTTTTGGTACTGAAGATGACCCAAATAGTACGGTCGAAACATTTACCTGATGTCATAATTATATAATTTTATTGTTCATTAATAAATTGATTATTACATATAATATGGTGTGTCGGCTCTAATAGGCATTGAAAAGATTTTGAATAGATTTAAGAATTTTACAGAAGTTTTTGTTTTTACCTTAGATAATTTTCTATTGCATTATTTTTAACGATAAATTAAAATTAACCATTTCATCTGGCCTATAATTGAAGAATGAAAAATATTATGAGCAACCTTATTCAGAGCTTTTTTTCTTAACTTTTACGATATTATTTGTCTTTTTAATCAACTTTCAATTAAATTCTGTTACATTTTGTTTAAAAAAAAATACAATATTATATAATATTTAAGAAAAAAATACAACTAAAACTACAATTTGTTAAATGCTATTTAAAATTTTATTATTGAAAAGCCAAATCTATCATGAAAGGATGTAATTAGAGCTGTGCGTTGATGCATACCTATTATTTATAAGAACATCTTCTTTGTGGATTTTTTTTTAATGATTTGTATGACACTTTTTTGAATATAAAATACGAAAAAATGTGGTACGTAATATTTATATCATCAAACTTTTCTAGTTTTCAAAATTAAACGCTAATAGATTATATGAGTTAAAGGGAATTAAGAATATACATATATATAACCAGAATTAAAAATATGTATATCTGTTTTAAAATGATAACAAAAAATTATGAAAAATTATAACTCTTTAAATAATGGTTTCCAAACAAGTCAAAATTGATCGATAAAAGAGCATAAAAGCCAATGCAAGGTAACAATGCAATTATATATTAATTCACTTTACATACATATCGATAAACGTTTTGACCATGTATCTGATTATCTTTAATATTACAATTATAAAAACAAATATTGAACGCTACTTACAATGTATATTACGTTGTTAACTAATCGTCTACAATACTATAAATAATTCCGACTTTGTATAATCTAGATGTATATATGAATCGCTTAACTTTAATCTCAGTATTTTATGTGCAAAATTAAATTTGATTCTATCAGATTTATACGTAGACGATTTTTCATAAAGATAGATATTATTGTATAACAATCCTTTTAGATGATATCGGCGACTTTTCCCTATATACACATATATACATGTCTGTAAAATCTGACTGTTCCTGGATCTCAGAAACAGTTTTAGATATAAAAAAAAACGTTTTAGACAAAAGTTGTAAGACATTAAGAGGGACATGCGATGAAAATATGGATTTGACCTTGAGTGATCTTTTCAAGGCTAAGTCAATGTGATCGATGTTTTCTTAAATTAAACCTCTCATTTTTTATTGCACATTCTTGTAGCTTACTTCAAAAGCTTTCCGAAACATTACACACAATAAAGTATTTTTTAAATAATTTTTCCATATCTAAAACCGTTTTCGAGATTCACAAAAAAAAAACCGTTCTTTTTGTCCATTTTAAAAGTAGTCCAATAGATAATAGTGATAGCAATAAAGAATGACAGCCACTTCAATATTGTCCTGTTGAGTGTCGACTAATGATGCATTCGGAGAGACGCTATTAGCACTACTCTGTCATTCTATTTTCGTTGTTTATTAGACGTAAAACAAGGATAGACTGACACAAATAGTGCTAACAGCGTCTCCCCGAACTCATCTAGGATGGCGATATACTACCGAAACATCGAAATATCGATTTTCCTCAGCTGATATAGCGATATTTTTAATCGATATTCCATCTTCAAATATATTTTCAAATATCAATATTGCATCGTATTGATATTCGATATAGGTAAAATTTCGAATTTTTTCAATCGCAAATCCTCGATCTTTCGAAAACGCCGGCTTGCGCCGATTGTGTCGCAATTCAAACGACCAATCAGAGACTCGCATTAGTATTGCATGATTAGTGCATAGGCGCTGACATTAGCGTACTATTGCGAGTCTCTAATTAGTCGCTTGAGTTGCGACAATCGGCGCAAACCGATATTTTTTAAAAGTTCGAGAAGCTTGTTTAGTAGACATTGCAGACATCTTCAATTTCTTCGAGTCACCGCATATTTCGTTTCAGCTTACATCATCTCGTGTAATATATTTTTCAAAAAGTATTTCGAAAAGTGCCGACTTTGATTGCGCTTTTGAATCTCATATTAAGATCCTTAAATTCTATTTATCTGGACGTGCGTGCTCTGGGATACTCCTGCTCACTCCAACGAGCGTGTCGAAGTGGTAGAAGCATGTTTGAGCGTTGGAGAGCGAAATGCGAATCTATAATTTTTTTTGTTAGAAAAGACGTTATTCTGTATCAATGTCTATATTGATATTTTGCCAGCCGATATTTAGCTGTATCGATATACGGGCCGTTGACATTTCGATATTAAACATTGATATTTTCGGAACGATATCCTATTCTTAGTATCGACTGTCGTCTGTTGAGTATCGCGCACAATTCGTACACGGCAATCGGCGCGCCGATGTGACTACTCAGCGTCAGCTCATTCTAGTTTGATCGGCGGCGGCGGCGGCGCACAACTCTAAATGTAATACCGTAGAATTAGAATATTGTTATTATACATATAAGAACAATGGTATAGAACAGTGCTTGGAATTAATTGAATATTTCGATTTCTGAAGCGCCGCGCCGTCTACTTTTCTCCCCTATTTAACGCTCTACGGCCGCCGGCCGGAGCAAAGCGAACCGCCGGATCGCGCACGGATGTGTATCTTAGGAGAGTCGCATTATAAGAAATATGCTGCAATCGTACCTTCCAGAAAATTATCATTAAAATATTTTTTTTCCTATATAATTGTTATTTTCTTAATTAAATCAAACTGTTTACTATTAAAATATAAATATATTTTGCAATATAATTGACGATAATTACAATACCATAATTATAATGTAAACAATAACTTTGATATTATTTTTGAAGTTCTATTATTGATGCGTCTTTTATGTGCATTCTCCTGGTTTATTTCACTAAAAAATAATACAAAAAGATGATCAGATAAGACGCGGTAAAGTAAATTTCTATATTATAAGATATTACATTCTGTGGCACAAAAGCGTGGTCGGCAGTTTTTTTTAAAGAAACCGAATATATTATAAAAATATTGTAGTTAAAGTAATTTAAAAGTACATTACATTCAGTGAAATGTATTTACTTATTAGTATGGTGTTCAATTACCATTCTTAAGAAAATAACAATTATGTAAGAAGGAAAATATTTTAATGATAATTTGTTGGAAAATCGCAGCATATTATATTGCAACGCTCATGAAATACACATCGAGCGTTGAGCAATACTTATTGTTAGTGGGGGAAAAAGTAGACAGCACTTTAGAAATCGGCTCGAAATGTGCAACTAATTCCGAACACTGATATAGAAACAATGGAATCTATGATCTTTTAATCGGGGAAAAACACGAATCATAGAATGATTCGACAATTAACAATCAAGAATTAAACTGTTAATGAAGTATATGAAGTATACATAAGAAAATTTTACATACACGTGCGTATATACATACAATCGTTCCATTTTATTTAAAAAATGAAAATAAGATCTCCTATTTTTAAATTATTAATATATGAAACATGAAATGAGGTGAAATGCATTAAAATTTTTATTTCAATTCGAAAATAGATTAAATAGCATCGAGATATTATATAATATTGTATAATAATACACAAAGGCAGTTGTTGAAAAAAAATTGTTCGGAATATTAAATAAATAATTTTTTTTAATTAGAAAATATTTTAGATAAAAAAGTTAAGTTCTCCGAGAGTTCATAAACTCCCTCCCAGTCGACACAAACTGAAAATAACGTCAATAATTTCGCATTCCACAATATAACTGTTATGTAACACCGTGTTATATTATATTTATTGTAGAGTACGAAATTATAACATTGACGTTACTTTCAGTTCGTGTTGACTGGACTGTGAGCTTATTTAATCGAATTTTGTAAGCTCCCTGGAAGCTCAGCAATATAAACTTCCTGGGAGTTCGTTTTGTCAAATTTTATAAGCTCCCCGAGAGCTCAGCAAAATAAAAACTCCCTGGGAACTTAATCGGAACTTTGTGGTGTGTAGGATATTTATTTATATTTTACTAACATATTATATATAAATCATCATTGTTTGGTACAATAATAATAATTATTTTTTTTAACGATCATTTCCTTTACAATCACAACTTGTTGATCGCATGAATAAGTGTTTTGCAAGTCACTATGTGTATATCGGAAGCAATGACATGCAGATTTCAAACTGTATTTAAACTAAGCACTGCTTTTTATTATGGCAAAATATAATTCCTTCATTTAAGCAATTTTTACATATTTGTACTGTAATTTATTACAAAAATTGTCAATTTTTAGTATGTATATAATGGGATTATGGTATAAATATTCTAAAATCGGTATAACATAAGAGCAGATTTGGCATTGTTTCTTATATTATTCAGAGTAAATTTTTGTTAGGAACAACGTTTCAAGACTAATTATCTTTGACTTATTAAATATTAAAGAATAATTAATTTAAAAGAATTTGTTAGACTAATTGAGAAATCTAAAACGGAATACTTTAATTTTTATTTTTACTGTAATTAAAATATTTACAGTTTTAAAGAGATCATTAAAAATCTTAATAAAAATTTGCTTTTAACAGTATTAATAACAAAATAATTTTATTTAATTTTATTAAATAAAAATCAATGTTCAATTTTGAATGAAATAGACACAAGTGTACCTTATATTTTTATTTAAAATGTCTGCCATATTTTCTAACATATCAAATAAAAATTTCTTATATGACAATATATTTAACCAATCATAATGAAATCAATTGAATATGAACTACGCATTATTATCGCATGCTCAGGCGAATGCAAGAATTTGAGGTTACGACTTTAGAACTCACTAGAGCTCTTATTTCCATTTGATATGTGAATTTTATTTTATTAACCTTCAACTACACATGTCTCACTTTAGAGTCTTAATTTATATGTCTGGCTCCAAGTCATCCATGGTGTTTTTGATTGGTTCTGTAATTATCACAAATCTCAATGGAAAATTTTTTTATTGAAATGCCAGACTGTATAGAATCGAAATATCAAAATATAAAAAGGTTTTGATAATAATTGAAAAAGTTATGCCAAAAATATTAAAAAGCAATTTGTGAAAAGAATGCAATAATCAGTTTTTTTTTCAAAAAATCTTTATGATAAAAAAACACGACACAAATAAAAATAAGTAGTGTTTTGAAAAGAGGAAAATGTGATCTTTAAGAAAAAAAATACATTGTATTGATTCATTCCAAAAAGTATAATTATTTGCATGAATGAAATGGGGGCATTTTTATACATGCTCGGAATAATGATATCGGAGATATATCAGGTATATCTTCTTCTTTAAAAATGTAATGAAAATATTTTTTATATTAAATATATAATAACTTCGACATTATTTACTCACGATTTCGTAACTCCGAGAAAATAGAACGATTTCTTCACTAATCTCTAATGCCTCTCTCACAAAAATGCGTTTTTTGACGATGAACATATGTTTTAATTATAAGAAGACAATATATATATTTGAATACAGTACTAATAAATAGGCACTTACTAAAAACAAATTTTCACTTTTGGCAAAAATCTGTCGAATTTATATTTGACGGGTCCAATTAGTTACCCAAGCCAAACTTTTATTGCATCACAATTAGCATCAAGACAACGACGAAACTATTGTATCATGGCGATCGACAGAGAAAGGTTCTAAGTTTTTTAGCCCCTCACTTCAACTCTCATATTAACCGTACAAAAATAGAGGCCACTAAAATTTTCACTCGGATCCGAACGACCCACTCATGTAGTTGAGGATTAGAGGAGAAAGTGGTACCATGACCAGTGTAGATATTGTGGTTCCCCTTAACATCTCCGCTATCATATAGTGAATTTTAATGATTACTTATGTTATGCAATTATTTGTTCAGTAGCTCACCGTTACACCATGACGCTAATATACCAATTCTCTATAGCCAACACTTATTATAACGCATTTTTATTTTCAACTATTTCGAAACGTGTCTAAGGTACATTTTAGCGTTTAATTGCACCTGCTTCCTTATTTTTCTTCAACTTGAGCGTATTATCATACGAATGTATATTTTAATGTATTGTTTAACAATTTATTTAACTAGATATTTTTAGTTATGCAAATTTAAACAATAGCATGGCATTTTGCTAATGTGACCCTCGCTATGCGTATTGATTATTCATGACCTCTTTTTGAAATTTTTATATTAAAATAATTATTTTTGATAATCGATAGCAGTTCTACTGTTAATCTATATATAGTTTATATTACGTACATGTAAATTTCCAGTACTGAGCAACTTTTATGCGGCAGGAGTTATGTGTATATATACATATACAGGGTGTCCCGACTTTTTTGCCAATTACTTTTGGGTAGATAGAGCGGACTAAACTGAGTCGAAAAGTCCTCTATCATTTTGCAATTTTCGCAATAGTTAACAAAATATTAATTACTAAAAATTGCAAAATATTAGTCTTAAATAATTTTTTACTCAAATACTATCAACTTTACAGAAAAACTGCAAGAGACAAAAATTATTTATTTTCTTCTCATAAAGTTTTGAGAATTTTTTCAGAGTTTTTTCAGAATTTTTTAATACCGTATTTGTTCATGTTGGTAAAAATAAGAAAATGCAGTACTAAAAAGTTGATTAAAAATTCTGAAAAAATTCTCAGAACTTTATGAGAAGAAAATAAATAATTTTTGTCTCTTGCAGTTTTTCTGTAAAGTTGATAGTATTTAAGGAAAAAATTATTCAAGATCAATATTTTGCAATTTTTAGTAATTAATATTTTGTTAACTATTGCAAAATGGTACAGGACTTTTTGACTCAGTTTAGTCCGCTCTATCTACACAAAAGTGATTGTCAAAAAAGGTCGGGACACCCTGTATACATATATTTGCATAATTCGATTAAATACACTCTATAATATTTTACTTTTTATGTGAATTTTGTAACTAAATACTGTTTTTTAAACAAAATCAATTGTTTATATCTATTTTTGTGGAAGGCCATATTACTACCTCTGTTTTTTTTTTCGAGCCATTATGTAATATCGCTACATTTTTATAAATAGCGTCTTAAGTAATAAATGTTTCATAACTTTAAGTCTAAAATCAATTGAACAACATTTTGACAAATGTAATTGTTAAGATTTAAATATTGGTTATTAACCAAGTTATTGTACAAAATATAAATGGGATTCCATAATACCACCTTCTCCTCCAATAATAAGAAATATAAGAGTATCACATAACATTATTGTTATCTTTATCAAATAAAACATACCAAATTCAAAAGTTTGAAAATAAATTTTCTATTTTATTGAGCTAGATAATTTACAAAACTGGAAAGTTATCCCCTCTTTTAAACAATTTTTCGAAGAAAATATATTTGTAAATCTTATATTATATTATATTAAAAATTAATATAATATATTAATTTAATAAATAATAAAAGAAAATTAAGAGATATGATAACAAGAAGAAATTAAAAACTAAATTATATATACAGAATTTTTTTAAATTCACGGAAATACTTCTCTACTTGCAAATTTTTGAAGTAACATGTCAAGATTCCTGCTAAGATAAACGTACAGGAGAAGAGAGAAAGAGAGAAGTAACCGGACATGTACTTATATCCGGATACTTTTTTTTACACAAAATTTATTATTATTAATCTCAAATTTTTCATTACTGTATTATAATCTAATTGCATACAGATTACGATTAAATTTATAATATATACGTTTTAAAATGCGTATTTAAAACTAATGTTAACTTATATAAATAAAGTTTTGTGTAAATATCCGGACATTATGTCCAGCTATTCTCTCCTCTCTCTGGGATCGAACAGTACCTATGTCCGGACAACTACACAAAACTTTATTTATTTAAATTAATATTAGTCTCAAATGCTTTTTATCTTAAAGATTAATTTGAATTAGTTGTGTGTCTTTTGTCATATATCTATTTATATTAATATTTTCCGTCAGCATACTAATTTTCTAATTGTGATTAGACACTGGAACAGTTACGTCCGGCTGTTCGGCCACTGGTACATTGTCGCATTCTATTACTTATTTAAATATTTTAATTAATAATTGTTGTAAAAGTGAGTTCAAATAATTTTTCCTTGCTTAAGGGAATCTCGAGTTTTCAAATAAATACAAATATTTATATTAAAAACTATTTTAATATTATAAATTGTATTATTTATGACAATCTACGCTTAAACATCCGGCTACTGGAACCTTACTATATAATAACTGACAAATCAAACATTCAAGACTTTATGTGTGATCATCACACTTATAATTAGAATTGGGAAAGTTATTTTACAAATTACACAGCAAAAACTATTCTTAAAGCGACAATTTAGAAAATGCTTATATAAGCATAAATAATGCAATCTTATTTCAAAGATATTAATTTTAATTAAATTTTTGTTAAAATATAAATATTCCCTGAACTCAATTCAAAACTAAAAATCATCAAAATACAAATTTAATAAAATCAAGACTAAAATCTTTAAAACAAGATTACAATAATGATAAATTATTAATTAATAAAAACTAATAAGTTTAAGATTACAATATTTTTGCTTATATTATGTTTTAATTATTCCAACTTTGTATTACTTTCTGTATTTAATTTCTGTGACAAACACATATAAAGTAACCTGAAAAGTAACTTATAAGTAACTTATAAAAAAACTTTCCCAACCTTGCTCATAATTCTACTTTCACTTTAAAAGTTTTAGAAGCAACTCTGTTTAGAAGTAACTGTACACTGAGTCTTGCATTCCGGCAAGAGAGAGAATTAATTATAACTGTCAACTTAATTGAGAAGTGTAAGCATTAATGGAACACGAAATATTACGTGTCGGCGACGGTATATTAAATTGTTAAGCACGACACACATTGCAATTGTTGTTTGATGCTAGGTATTAATTTTATGATCTTAATGTTGATTTTATATTTCTGAAATTGATAAGAATAATGATTAAGACAGTAACAATATGATAAAATTAATAAATAAATAATAATTAGAATTAAAAGATAAGAATAAAAATATAATTAAGAAATAAATATATAGTTATTACATATATATATTGTCGAAATAAGCAATTAATATAACATAACACGATAGTGAATAAAAAGCTAAAATATTTGAAACTTGTTGAAACATTACTCTATATGTATAAATTGCCTTATTATATCCAATTTCTTTGTATAAATTGTGATTTCAAGATTTACTATTTAATTAAGTCGCTATTATTGCAATTTTCACACGATCTTTCAAATAACAAGAATTCAATGAGTCACAAGTCAATGAAGTAGAATACTTAATCTTTGGTGCAAGTTGTATATTAGTAGTTCACTAACATCGAAATTCTAATAAACAAAAATAAACGAAATTGCAGTTTAAATAGAGAAAGCCTCACATTAATAACAATTCTTGATTAAAAGGTATTTTCTATATGATTAGCACTTTAAGAATGTTGTCTGTTTTACGCGGTCAGTATCCTGTGTTACAGCACATTGTATGTTAAACGACCAATCAATCTATCATATGAACTCGAATATAATTAAATAAAAAAAGAAATAGTCTTTTATTGTGTGTGAGATTAAATATTCTTATAAAACTTCTTTGATCTGCTTATATGATAAAAGATCCGTATAAATTTCTTGGTCTGTTCCTATAAAAGTATTTAGACATCTATTAGCAATATAAATTACAAATGAAAATCTTTTCCATAAAATAAATTTTTGTAATGCAAATAATGAAATTCATATTTGATTATGAGACCTAAATTTTCTTGTATATATTGTTAGAATATTGTGTTATAAATTTTTCGTGTATGATACATAATTTTCTACCAGATACAAAAAATAGCGATAATTCTAGTTGGAGCAGCAAAATATTTTTTTACGTGTATAATTACAATATATATGAAAAATTTTTTTCTCGCGAAATTGAAAATCTTATAATTGACACAGTTAATTTCCAAAATTTTTAACTTTAAACTAATTTAAAGACTAGAAAATTATAATTAATGGGAGCTAGAGGAAATTAAAACTTGCTTATAAGGAACGTTACAATTACTATTGAATATTAATAGATAAATATTAGTGCATATTTTAATAGAAGGCAGTAAAATAATTTTTTGTTATACAAACTATGTAAAAATAGCAACATCACAATGTATATCTTTTCTTGAATGTCGGTCGCGATTGTTGCAATACTTCATATTCGCATTCTTAACAATATGTCACGCGTCTGAACATTTGTAAGTGCAATTATGTTGTAATTAGCCGTAATTATTCGCGAGAAAGCTGAAACTGAAGAATTGTGTTGCCGTCAAATTAGCGGCTTAAAAAATTTTGGGAATTAACTATATCAACTACAAGATTGTCAACTAGAAGAGGTAAGTAGGATAAAAACAGGTATAATATGGAGTATCTGTTTGTAAATTAACATTACTCCGATGTAAATGAATATTAAAATAAATCGTAATTTTTGTATAACAATTACTTTATTCACTACAAATTACTAATTTCATTAGACGAATTCAAAATTGGTGTAAATATGATGCTTAAATCCACTTATTTCATGTACCACAATACATGTTATAAATTTTCGGAGTTCCAATGGGCTCGCCCATAATTGCTGACATTATAATGCAAAATATAGAGATGTTGACGATGGCAGATTATTATTTAACATACCATTTTTCTATAGATATATTGATAACATCTTGTTGTCAATTTCTTACGATTGTGATAATGAATGGTAATGAAGTTTTTAATTCTGTACATGAGCGACTAAAATTTACGATGGAAATTAAAAATAACAATTACATAAATTTCTTAGATGAATTGATTAGAGAAGACAACCATATCATATTTGATTTATATAAAAAGATCAGTTCATCGGACAGATACCTAAACTACAATCCCTACCATCCAATTTCTCATAAAAAAAGAATTATTATGGGAATGTTAGATAAGATCAAATCCATATTTCATTCGTTTTTATTTGAAAAATCTTCACGAAATGATTAACATTCTATTACAAAATAGTTACTCTATATAAATTTTATCTTTAAAACTATAACTGAAAAACTCAAATATCATTTTAACAATAAACCAATAAACAAACGAACTAATAACACAGAAAAAAACCATTAAAAAATTCTTCACTATTCCATACACTAAAGAAGCAACCAACAAATTCTTAACCATAGTTAACAAAATTAAAATGCAAACCGCATTTACAATACCCTACAATCTAAACCGATTTATTAAAACAGGCAAAGACAAAATAAATAAATGTGAAGTAGTGTACAGGATTGAATGCCAGGATTATAAAGCCACATACGTGGAACAAACCAAAAGACAACTGGACACAAAAATAAAAGAACATCAAAATGACATCAACAAAAAAAGTGGTTTCCCCTCAGTAATTTCTGAACATAGAATCTTCCACAATCATACATTTGTCTGGGAAAACATAAGAATTCTAGATAACGAGCCCTCTTATGTAAAAAGAACTATTTCTGAAATGATATACATTAAAAACAAAACTAAAGATCTAAACAAACAGAACAATACAGAACGATTGCCGAACGCTTACCTCCCCAGCCTGGATCTTTTGTCTCCTACATAATTATATGTTCACTACCAAAAACAAACATATAGAATCACACGATAAAAGATCATTCGTAAATGTTCTGTCAAAAAGGAAGGTTACAATATTCAAAGACCAACAAAAATTCTGTTAACATTGAAATTACAGGTATTTTTATCATAATTATAATTTAGTCTAATTAAATTCTCACACTTACTTATTACACAATTATATCATATAGATTTGGAAACTGTGATTTCTCTGTCCACTTAAGTTCACAAATTTTATAACTCGACACACCATAAAATAGGACGTTAATAAATTAAAAATACACATCAAAGACCACAATACTAACAATATAATGGATAGAAGACCTCGAAGTGTAAGATTATATCGTTAACATGCGAATTTTATATTATTAACATGTGAATTTAATTACTCATTAATTTATTCATTGAAAAGAACCACATATTTGGTCAAACATTTGAATCTATTTGATCTATTTCATGATTATATCATATTAATAAACAAATAGCCAACATCAACCAGCTAGGTTATAACAGCTTTGAATTTATATTGTATCGAATTTTATTCATTATAGCCAACAATACATTGTAATTACTTTTTCCTCTTTTACAGATTCGAAAATTCTTTTTCAGGATTAAAGTATACGCATTAATATGTATCTGTGAGGTGGAGTTTATGCCGAGAACAACAAAAAATTTTTTTTAAGATTTCAATTTCAAAATTTTTTATCGTTCTCGGCATAAACTCCACTTCACAGACACGTATTATTGCGTATACTTTAATGCTGGAAAAGGATTTTTGAATCTCTGTAAAAGAGGAAAAAGTAATTGTTATACAAAAATTACGATTTAGTCGGTGATACAGATGATTTTAGGATTTCCTTAAAATGTACATTAAATTATCTATACTTTTAGTTTATGCAGAACTCTTAAGAAACGTATTAGCTAACATCTAATACGTATTAGCTAACATCAGGTTTGTTCGCGTCGTATGCTCCAACATGCTCTTACCATAGTTCCTACTTACTCCGACGAGCGCGTTGGAATGAGTAGGAGCTATGGTAAAAGCATATTGGAGCATGCGACGTGAACAAACCTCTAATTATTGGAAGTCTTTAAAATTTAAGTTTACTTCAATATTAAGGACAAAGTAAAAAGTATAAAAATAAAAGGGCTCAAAAAAATGAAAAGTTCTCAATGGAATACGCGAGTTAAATTTCAATAAACAGTAATAAACAATAATAATACAATGAATAAAGTATAAACTTGTTTATTTATGTGAATTGATCGAAATACAATTAAATAATTGGGGAGGATCCCGTTTTCTCTAAATCTGAATCAGTTGATAATCATTGATATCAGTGCCAAGTATGCCACTGGTAATCAGTGAACTAAATGTGAGATCCCTAACCTAGCTTTATTATGTGATCTAACTAACCTTGTTTTAGTGCTTAAATTCAATGAATATGGTATTGGAAGATTGAAATTAACGTGCAAATATCAGTATTTTAGTTATATAATGCTTAGACATTCTTCCTTTTTTAATTGAACTTCGCTGATTATCAGTGCAAAGTATCTGGGTAATTAGTGACTATCCACTGATTCAGATTTAGAGAGTACATTGCATACACAACAATATTGCACATATTGAACACACGACAATACGCTGTGTGTAATATTGCTGTGTCCAAACAAAGCTGTAGGCAATCGTTTTGCAGGCAAACGAAGCTCTTCCAATAATTGTTTATTATGGCACGATTGGCAACAATGACAATACTAATTTTCTATTGTCTGTCACCAGAATGCAATGGGTTTTTAAAAAATAAGTTCTTATTCCGTATTAACAGTTCTACTTTACATTACCTATATTTACCCTACTGAGTTTGTACTTTAGAAAACAATTATTTTTTTGTGTGTATGTATATAAAAAATAATATTGCTGCAAAATTATGTTAAATTAAAATTTATTTTTAATTTTATTTTATTGTAAAATATAATTACACATTTTTTTTATTAATATGATTTTTTCTTATTATGTTAAAAAAGTAAAAATAAATTGAGATATTTTTATAAAATAAATCAATGACACGTTTACTTTAACATTATTTCAATACATCGATATGTAATATAATTATTTTTAAATAATTTTAAAGAGAAAGGACAAAATTATTGTTAAATATTATTTATTTATTTATATATAAATACAAATAAATATAATGCTAATTAATAATCTTCTGTAATAATTTTATATTCCATTTTTGTGTGAAATTATTTTGAAAAAGTATGGCAGTTTTTAATATCTCTTTTATTAAATAATTCTTATGATTAAAGCATTAATGAATGATGCATATCAAATATTATTGTTATATTAGAATATAACTCTATGTTATGTCAATAACTGATTAAACTGGCTAAAGGTGAATGATCGAAAATTCGCCAAATGGTGAAAGGTCGAAATTTAAATGAAATTCCAAACTTGGGTTCTCTCTCTCTCTCTCTCTCTCTCTCCTTTTCATTAATATAATCATCTATAAATATTTAATGCCCTTTTTTCATAATTGTAATGATGGGCCAAGTTGCCTAAGAGGTCACATTACCTAAAAGGGGTACACATCAGTGTGATGCTTGAAAGATGCCGTGTTTGTTACACAAGCCTGTTATAATTACAATACAATGAAATGTTAACATTGTGACGGAGCGGAAAGGGAAAACGCATTGCCGCAGTCGGTTTGCAAACTTCGTAGTGACTAGTCGCGTTAAAGTAAATGTCGAAAAACGTGATCAGTAAAAGTATCCCCTAAAATAAAACATTAAAGTTTAAGTTAATCTGTTGAAATCAAGATAATTAAGAATAAGTGCTTAAAAAAGCTGAAATTGAAAAACACGCTTTTTCACCAGAACTATTAATATATTGATAAGAAAAAGAAGTAATTAATCAACTAATTAATCAATGTGTGTTCTCTTTTATTATTCATATGAATATCGTGATAAGCAGTAATCGCATGACGATTTTTTTTAACAATTGCATAAAAAATAGCACCAAAATTTATTCAGTATCATCATGGCTACACTGATACAGACATTCATAGCATGGTATAGATACCTTAATGACGAGATAGCGGGTAAGTGTTTTATATTATTACTTATAAGATTATAAGTATCTTATACTTTCGTTTTACGTAAAATTTCTTATTTATGGATATTTATTTCATATTTTTTAGAATAATTCTTTATAAGGGAAATATTATCAAATATTATAAAAGAAAACAATTTGTAATTTGTAATATCCTTCAATTATAAAAATATTTCAAAAAGAGAATGGAATTTGCATGGACAGTTGAGATATTCATTCATTCAAAAACATTTCGACTTCGCTTGTGTCAAGTTATAAATAATTAATAAGTATATAAGTTATACATATATATACATATACAAGCATACACATATAGTTCCATTTGAAACTTTGGACGCAATTTTCTTCCAAGCTATTCGTTAAATTATTTAAAAAAATGTTTCGGGGGAAATATCTTTTGATGACCACAGAGATCCTTTCTAGGTACACGTGCCTCCAAGATTTTAAGGCGAGCTTTCTTTTTTTAAAAAGGAATTATGTATCGTGAAATAAACAAGGTTTTAATAAATAATAACAATGATAATGACCATATCAAGCTTTACGCTTTACACTTGAATTATATTATTTATGTAACGGTTTTTTTTTTAGTATATATAACAGTTCTTTATGGTCAAGCTTTACGCTGGATGTTTTTGCACGAAATAAAAATAATACAAATTAAAAATAGACATTTCGATCCTTTCATTGTATTGGTCATCCTCAGTATTTATATGTAATCTAAATCAATTACGTCAAATTGAAATATATAGGAATTATATAATTTTCTCTACATAATATGATTTCTTTAATTATTCTGCATATAAAAGTATTAAGGTAGACATACCAAAAAAACCAATATAGTTTAAGAGATACTTTATACTTTATTTTTGCACATATAACATGAAATATTAAATATCTCATAAACTATTAATTTTTTAATAATTGTACCTTAATACTTTTATATGCAAAATAATTAGAGGAATTATATTATGTAAATAAAATTATATAATTCTATTTTAAAAAATAAAGGTAATCTTGACATCTTGGAAACACGTCCTCTTCGAGAAAATCTATGACCATTAAAAGACGTCTGTCTCGAGGAAGCAAAGTAAGTTCCACTTGAAATATTTTCTTAAATAATAAATGATTTGGCAGATAATTGCGTCCGAAGCTTCAAATGGGACACCCTGTATACAGAATTGGGAAAGTTACTTTACAGGTTGCGTTTTGTCATAAAAGTTGAGTACTGTAAGTTCGGGTATTTTATTTTTCATATTTTATCATTTGCTTCAATTTTGTATTACTTTTAGTAATTAATTTTATAACAAGTATATATAAGATATATAAAATAATATAACCTATAAGGTAATTTAAAATTAACTTATAAACAAACTTCCAACCCTGACAAATATACGTGTAAAAATAGACGTATGCGTGTGTGTGTGCGCGCGCACATGCGTGCGCGCGCACAAAAATGTTACGGTTGCCACAATTTGGAATAATAATAATTTTCGCCCGTCAATACATTTGGTTGATCCCAGACAGCACACAATATTTATAAAATATTTACAAAATATTTATAAATATTTATAAGGCTTATTTTAAATATTCTGTAAATATTTTTGTGGCTTAGATTGCATATATTATAAACATATATTGTAAATATTATGAAATATTTATTATAAATTTTGTAGTAAATGCTATGGAAATACTTAATAAAACATTATATTTTAAATAAAAATACTTAACATAAATATTTATTTATATTTATTATAAATATTACAATAAATATTTTATGGTCTATCTTTTAATAATATTTCAAATAAAGCTGTATATGAAATATGTATAAAATATTATATACATAACATTTCAAAAAATAAATAATAACAAATATTTATCATAAACATATTCTGTGCTTTCTGGGATAACCATAACAGACATATGTTTACAGCCATAATCGTTAAGATATGTTAATCTTATGGTTACCATAACATACTATAATTCTTATAATAAAAAAATGTATTGATGAGCGACTTTTGGTCGTGGCAATCGTAGGTGTTTTCTCCGTGTATACATGTATATGAGGACTCAAAGTTTACGTGTATAATTAACAAAAATATGTATATAGTTCACATGTAACAAATACTGCTATTATGAATACGTATAAACAAATAGGCTTCTCTTTAATTTTTAAATAATGTTCAATATTTTAGAACTTAACATTTTCAAGATTCTTTTACAAAATAAGTCATATGACTATATATGTATATGACCTCTTGAAGACCACATTTTAGAGAGATACGGAATAATAAAAATTCTGTAAAATTTTGTTAACAGCTCTTAAACGTCGAAAGGTTTTAAAAATTCTTTATGTCTTACCTTTCTTTAAAATATATAAACATTAAATTTGATACATGTTTCCCATATTAAATTTGATAGAGGATTTCCCAGAATATTTATTTTCGTATGCAGATAGAACGGACTAAACTGAATCAAAAAGTTTCTTATAACTTTTCAATTTTCGCAATAGTTAACGCACTGCAAGATGGAGCTGCCCAGCAAACGAGATTGCTAGGCACACGGAAAGTTGTTTATTAGTAATAAGTAAAATAAAACAACTCCGCGTGTCTAGCAACCTTAATCGCTGGGTTAGCCTGGTTTATCGCCGAATGTAAGCACGGTGAGATACAGCCATTCACGAGTACGTTCCAAACTCGATTCTGTCAACTCGAATATCTTCTATCCTTGTTCAATATTCAGTGAACAACAAGATTAAAATGATATTCGAGTTGATAGAATCGAATTTTAAAACATACTCGTGAGTAGCTGCGTCTCACCGTGCTTACATTCAGCAGTAAACCGGGCCAATATTTTTAATAATTAATAACTCGTTAACTATTGCGAAAATTGAAAGGTTGTAGAGGCTTTCGACTCAACTTAGTCCGCTCTATCTGAGAATAATCCCAAATATTCTAAAACATCCTGTATATCTTTAACAATAAGTCAAATTAATCATCCTCTGTTAATTGTACTTCAGTTCTGAGTAGTAATGTACTATATAAATCTCATTTCTATTTTATAAATTTTTAATAAGATAGCGACGACAGAGGTAAAAAATAAAGACAATATCTTGCCAATTTATTGGATAAAATTTAAAAAATCTAATAAACAATAAAGAAGCATATAGGCCAAACAACAACCATAGGATGTTATTTTACACAACATCTATTTATATCAATATTTAAATTACTTGTAAACGTTTCGACTGTTATCCAGTCATCTTCAGTACAACAAAAATGCCAGGTTATTCTTTTATCATTTCGTTGTTTCTCTATATCTTATTGTTTTATTTAATTCCTTCTTTAAAATTTTGGCACTATATTCATAATTTACTTTTTTTCATAAAATAACTTAAAAAATTAACTTTTAAAATATTAGATAGTATTTAAACTCCGTATATATGAGCGCATTCTCTTTCGCAATACGTAGCTTAAAACACGACTATTGACATACATTTCCAATATTATCGAATACATTTCCATAGCTTCAATTTTTTATTATTTTTGCACATTTTGTTCGCATATGTTATATAATGTTATATACATATAACATAATAATAGGGCAAATAAACTAATGGCCAGTAGAAAATTGTTTTTTTGTAAAAATAAAATCTAAGTTTAGAAAAAAAACCACAAATTACACTGAAATGAAAAGGCAATTTTTGTAACTATTCTTTTCTTATTCATTTATATTCAATTAGATTCGTTAATTTAATATTTTAAAGCGATGTTTCAAATTTTATCAATAAAAACGATATATAAATGTTTATTATCTCTCAGTATACATTTCATGTCAGATTTTATACACAACTGTAAAATGCTTGATAATAATTATATGAGGTATATCAAATTGATTTAAAATATTTAGAATAATTACTTGTAGATAATATTATTTAAAATATATTTCATATAATATACAATAAGAATTTAGTACATATTTTTTAATGATTTACATATTTATTAACTTGATTTATTTCTTACATTGCAAGATCCACGTACAAAAGATTATTTTCTTATTGGTACACCATGGCCTGGCTTAACTTTGATTGGATTTTATCTCTATTTTATATATAATTTTGGACCGAGACTCATGGAAAAAAGACAGCCTTTCACATTATACAGGATATTGCAAATATACAATATGATACAAATTTTATTAAATGGTTATTTATTATACAAAGTAAGTAGCATTACATTTTTAATTAATTATTTAATGTCTAATTTTATAATAATATAAAACAAGAAAATATTGATTCTATTATTTCTTCTATTATTCACACAATTTGACAGAAATTTAAAAAAATTTTTTTATTAAATTACGTAATTTAAGAAAGATATAAAAAAAATTGATGTTTTAAGAAAAGAAACTCCTAAAAATATCATACACGTTTTATAGACTCTCCGGTATGCTTAAATAATTATAAATATTTTACGCAATCCATAATTTAATAATTATTCGACTAAATATATAAGACCAAGGCCTTTATTCTATTTACAAAAGTTTATTTTGTAATTATACATTTCAGGCATCACCTTGGTTTATAAAATTTAATTTCTTTTGCGAACCTATCGATTATTCGGATTCACCAAAGGCAAGGGAGGTAATTGTAAAAAGAATAAATTACTTAATCTCTCTCTCTCTCTCTCTCTCTCTCTCTCTCTCAGAAATTGATCTTTGCTACATCCAAAGCTATTTAATTTCAAGTATATTCGTTTATCAAATGCATTTTATGCAGTTGAAAGTAGCATATTACTATTGTAATATTTTAGTTTATGTAAAAATATAATATATTTACATTTGTTTTATATGAGGTAGAAAAAAATTAATGGATTAATGTTTACTTATAATACTTATATCTCTGTCTATTACAGATCACCGTATTGGTTTGGAATTATTTCATAATAAAGCTACTAGATTTAATGGATACTATCTTTTTCGTACTTAGAAAAAAGCAGAACCAAATAACGTTTCTTCATTTATATCATCATATTGGCATCCTAATGGGTGCTTGGGGTGCCGTTAAATGGTTGCCTGGTGGTCATGTCACGGTCTTAGGTATGTAAAAGAAATGCAAAAATTTGATTTTAATTTAATTTTTATTAAGAGGATGCTGGAGTGGCGGTCGAAGTTAATCAAGGTCGATAGTACAGACTTTTTTAAATTCCAAATTCGACAATAGTGACATCTTTCATTCATTTCTTATACTTATTATATCAGACGCATTCATCTGTCCTTATCTAACATACTGCAACGCCATCTCTTAGAAAGAGATCAACTAAAATACTGTTCGATTTCATGACTTCACATCAATTTTATTCGTAGTATACAAACGAAATTTTTGGCAACTCTTTTCTCTTATACCAAAGCCCCTACCTCGTTTCTAAAAGCATAGGATTGTTCTTCAAAGTTTTCTGTAGGCTGCTGGCAACTTATTTTAAACGGGTAAAATCCGAAACTCTTATATGCAGCACATATTGTGACGAGTTGACTGCAGAAGCCGGTGACAAAACTACAATTTTTAATTTTTTTTCATTTTTCGCATTAAATTGTAGCTGCCAGCCTGTGTTGTTGTCGATACTTTAATTGTGGAGAAGGACTTTTCAATCCATAAACACAATTAAGAGAGAAATCTTTAAAAATTAATGGTAAAACAGGACACTCCAGCATCCCCTTAATGCTTTATATATATATTTCTTGAATACATATAAATACATAAATGCAGGATAAATACGGTAAGGCAAGATATATCGAAACCAATAGATCAACGTTCACTTTCTCTCTATATTTCGCCATATTATATCGATATATCCGTTCCCTCTATTACCGACCGCATCAGGGTAGCGTCGTAATCGCGCTAGTCGAATGTCGATAAGAATAGCGATTTCGGTTGGAAACACCAACGTGCACAGATGCATATCAAGGCCGTTGTACACATGATAAAAAGACAAGGGTATGCTCATGCGCATGACCAATCAGATTTTTGTCCTTGTTTACGTCACAACGAGTGGCTTACGCCACTGTTCAGCAATTTCAGATTGTTTTGGAAAGGTAAAATATTTAATTTTACTTCCCTCAGTTTTTTTTGTTTTTTTCATATAATTGCCGCATCCTTTCACTATGCAGGTGAAAATATTTTTAACATTAACTTCTACCGATGACAACGTGCACTACGCCATGGACGCCATGATAAATTACGACCGATAACCACCGATTGCACCCGAATCAGAACCGACCAATCAACGCGTACCCGAATATGACGTAGGCAAGGACATGCGCAAGCTGAACGAGTTTTAGACAATTGATGAGCATACCCTTGTATTTTTATCATGGTTGTACACTGTTAATACCTATCACTGCGGCAGTGTATGTTTCGTCAGGTGAACACGAGATTCACGAAATGTGAATCTCATTAACCTGCAAAACTCACTGTTTCATCGGATATTATTCGATACGTTTTTGCATGAAATGAAAGAATCTGGCAAAAAAGCGTCGCTCTGCCTTATGATCTGAGATATTAAGCGTTAAAGTTGATGACTATTGAGGTTAGGAAATTTGTCACAGAGGCAAAATGAAGTCTATAATTGTACTGTTTCACATGGGTTTCGACTTCTTCAATGTAATTTTTAATTTTCGCTCTGCTTTCTTTTTATGTTCTATCAATATTAATTCGTCATCGTCACTTAATGACGATGATGTCAAAAATTCCATAAGCACATGTAAAATCACTCATATAAATCACTCATGATAAAATCAAAATTGACGCTACAAGAATATCAATTTTCAGACATAGTCTATGCCTGGCTACGATCCACTCGATGCTACGAATGCTTCGAAGTATTTTTTGATTGGTCACACTGAGAAAAATGGTCTGGTTGGATTAAACAGTAATTCTGGTAGAAAATGGACGAATCAGAATTTTTTGGTTATGTCTATTAGAATTCTAGTTGAGATAACTAGAATTCTGATTAATATAGAATTATTCTGGTAAAAATAAAAATTCTAGTAGATTTTACTAGAAATATAATATCAACCAGAATTCCGGTTATCTCAACTAGAATTCTAATAAATTTAACCAGTAGAGAGAGAGAGAGAGAGAGAGAGAGAGAGAGAGAGAGAGAGAAATTTCTGATTCGTCCATTTTCAACCAGAAAATTTTTTCAGTGCAGGTAAAATTCTTTCTTCAAATAAAAGTTCCGAAGCATTAAGTGGACCGTACCCGAAATCAGACACTAGCTACAAAATTGCTCAGATAGCACATTATATTCTGAGAATATTCTGAGAATATACTAAAAAGGTCACGTCTGATATTCGTACGATATTTCTATGTCCGCAGCAATTTTTAAGAGTGTGTAAGAAATATCTATTAAAAATAATATTCTGTTAGCAAAGAACATTATTTTTAATAGATATTTCTTACACACTCTTAAGGAAAATTTTCGAAATTCATCTCGATATTGTGAGGATATACTGCAAACAATGTTGCTGCGGACATAGGAATATCATACGAATATCAGACTTGACCTTTTTAGTATATTCTCAGAATATAATGTGCTATCTGGGTAATACCACGTGATCACACACACTCTGCTTTTCAGCGTCTTATGAAAGCACCAAGCCCGACAATTACACCAACTGGCCCCAACAAATTTGTCGGGGCCACTTTGTGTACACTTGTGTACCGAGTCCAAACGAACATGTGCCACTGACGGAGAACTACACCATTCAACCAGCCGAACACATCAGTTACCCGAAATGTGCAGTCGGTACATCCCAGCCGAAATCACTATGAGTGCGAAGTGAAAACGAAATGGAAATTATCAAATATATGTTTTATTAACAGTACAATAAAATATATTGGGGATTGTACGATTTAATCTGTTTTCAATACATTTTTACGGCAATTGTGTATGACAGTTTTATGTACATTAGTGCATCCCAGCCGAAATCGCTATTCATTGTACAACGATCTTTATATGCACCAGTGCACACTAAGTGCATCCCAGTCGAAATCGCTATTAAAATACTACATTTTGCGATATAATTAATTCTCACCGTCTAAAAACGTTTTTATAATACGGATCTATTTAGTACGAACAGGAGTCATTAATGGCTGGAATGTTTTTTTTAATAGATTAACTAATTTAAAAAATATTTAAAAATTCATGTAGCTTCTTTAAGTATTCTAAATAAAAGTGATAAACATATCTCCTATTATTTTATAATAAACATAACTTCTTCTCACCATTATGTTATATTTATTAGAAAATAAATATAATATTCCTTCTCGTTTTTATATTATTCTTTCACGTTTATGTGTATATCGAATGTAATTTTTATATTAAAAGAAAAATTTATTTTCCTCTCAACATGTAAACAAGTCATTTGTGTATTTTTAAAAATTGAATATTTTGAGCGAGTGTGCAGGCGCGCCATATGATTCACTAATAAATTTCACGCACCAACAAAAGTATCCTTATTTTATAATGAGTTAATTACTAATAATATGTTTCAGGATACATTAATACATTTGTTCACATAATAATGTATACGCACTATCTGTTAGCATCCATGAAGATAAACACAAGCTTATGGAAAAAGCACATCACTCAATTGCAGCTGGTCCAATTCTTCCTGATCACTTTACACTTTTTACAACTAACCTGGGTGGAAAATTGCGGTTTTCCACTATGGCCGATATATGTGATGGTACCGCAGAATTTGTTTATGATTATATTATTTGGAGACTTTTATTATAAAGCATATATCAAGAAAAAACCGGCAATCGAAACAAAGATGGAAATAAACAGCATCTCCACTGAACTCTCGAATGGAAAACCGAAGGAACAATAAATTCGAAACACGTCTTGTCTAATACCTAATCTTTTCTGATTTTATTTTATATTTCACATTTAATTAAATCTAAAAATTAAATAAGAGGTTTGTTTGTGTTGTTTGAAATCTTCAACAACTTAAAACGAAATAAATAAACCTATTGCTTGGGACCTGAAGATCTATAATTTCACAATTTATCACCTTTATATACTAAATATTTGACAATACATACTTCACCTCTTAAATCTCCATTTTATAAATCTATTACATTATTTGACAAAAAATGTAAAAATATGAAGATAATTATTTCTCATAGTTTTGGACGCTAAATATGCTTCCGTTTACCAAATTATTCTATAACGTCACAATTTTGAGAAATTTGTAAATTAAACTTGCAGAAAAAGCTATTTTAGTATATTAGCTATTTAACATATTATATTTGATGTGTTATAATAAATAATAATTATTTAAATAATCAGTAAACACTCTTGAGTTTGAGTAATAAAAAAATATTTGTTAAATTCTCTCTCTCTCTCTCTCTCTCTCTCTCTCTCTTATTGTAAATCTAGGTGTAATCATAATTTCGAGACAAAATACACTTTAATTTTTAATTATAATCTACATAACAAATTCTTTTTAATTGCTAAAATTCCTAACAATATGTTTAATCCTCCATCGGCACAATAAAATTTTCGTCATAGTCATGCGTACCTTTGGCCGTTGAGAACCACAAGATACTTTTTTATTATTCCAGAAATATATAAAAATCTAAAATAATTCGTGTAACAAGTTACTATATAATAAGATTAACTGTATTTATTTATTTATATATTGAAATCTCTCTGAGTAAAAGTTTTAAAAAAACGCTAAATTGGTTAAAAGTTTATAATTTTTATATATGAATAAATAAAACAAATCTCTCTAAGTTATAATACTTAAGGATATGTACTTTGAAAAAAATAATATAATAAAGTTGATTTATTTGAGCACTTGAACGTAAAGATTTTTGTGCATGAGTACAAAAATCCAATTTCTTTAAAAAATAATAATAATAAAGTAGCTCTTACAACACATTAATTATAAAAATATTTATTTATATTAGAATAAGTAAAAGTACAAAAAAGAAAATGACACAGTTTTGAATTTTACAAACATGTGTAAAACTGAAGTTGAAAGAAGTTAAAAAAATGATTTAAACAATGGATGCATCCAGAAGCAACGACCGCACACTGAGCACTCACTGAACAAAAAAGGGATTAATTTATTATTAATATGTTTATACTTATTATAATTCGTAACGTAGAATAATTTTGTCTACTAGATGATCTTTAATATCATATTATATTTCTTATTTATTTATTAGTGTTGATTATTTCTCTAATGCCGTGTTTAGGCCGTAAGGTTATGTAGTGAGCGGTGGAGTATAATTTTAAGTCGCTCCATCGCTCAACTGAGCGCTATATAACCGTACGGCCTAAACACGGCATTAGAGAAATAATCAACAGTAATAAACAAGTAAGAAATATGATATTAAAGATCATCTAGTAGACAAAATTATTCTACTTTACGAATTATAATAAGTATAAACATATTAATAATAGATTAATCCCTTTTTTGTTCAGTGAACGCTCAGTGAACGGTCGTCGCTTCTGGATGCACGCAATATCGACAAATCTATTTTAAAACAAAATTTCTATAACCATTAAAAATATCATCAAAAGCATGTAAAATACAATAAAAAACAAAAACATTTTTTTTTACATACGCAAATTACAATTTTAGTCATTGAGTGTACAGACGCAATTTTTATTCGTCCTAGCAATAAAATAAACAACTGTTCACTAATGGCCTTGTATGTACATGAGGTCTGTTTTCTGTGGTTAAACAAATGTACCGCGTGTTGCATCAACATATTGATCAGTATGTCGGCTATTTTATAAATGTAATGCCTATTAGAAAAGACATTACATTTATAAGTAGGTATTATATTTATAAAATGTAATTAATTGATCAATTTTACAAATGTAATCAATCGATTAATTTTATAAATGTAATACCTACTAAAAAGAGGTACTACATTTACAAAATAATCTGATATACTGACCAATATGTTGATGCAATACGCAGTATACTTTTAGAATTTAAAGTAAGGGAGAAATAGGGGGTAGCTTTGAATACTTTTTCTTCTTAGGTTAATAAATTACTATGTAATGAAATTATTTGTTATTATTTCTGTTGTGCTAGTAGAGGAAAGGCCCCTATTATGAAATACCGAGTTCATTTTGGGTAAATGCTAGAATGGGCAGAATTTAAAAAAATAATAAATTTTTTATTTTGAAGGGAATTTAATAAGCTTTAAGATAACGTTGTACAAAATTTAATTCAAATGCCATTTTTTATGAAAATTTGAGAAACGTAAGAAGTGAGCAAATCACAAAGTAAAAAAATTGTGTTTCTAATATGAGATGCCCCGAGAAATCGATAGTAAAACGCAAAGTATATCTAATATCAGTATTGCAATTAAAGAACTTTATTTAATGTTTCTTAAATACAAACAAACACAGCCAGCGTGCGCGATAAATGAGCATGCTATGAATTATACCCAGAATTCGTCTTTAGATAGTTGGACTCAAGTATTGCAGAAATAGGCACTCGATGTTCATTCCGATTGTCCTTTTTATTATTGTACAATAACATTTATAAAGGTAATAATATTGAAAATTATTGTATAATAACATTTATACTTTAGCAACGATTTTCACTATGACATAGGAGCATGGGTTATTTCATATTAAAAATATCCTGGGTATCTCATATTACAATTTCCACGCGTTATGATTTTACGATCATCAAATCTAACTTCTGTAATTAAACAATTCAACATATCCCATATTTTTCTATTAGTGTGATCTTACCCTATCAATACGTGAAGAATTTATTTTGCCAAATATTTATTTATTAAATAATAAACAAGGTTTAAATGCTCATCTTAATAAAACTTGAAGACATGCAAATTCTAAAATCTTTTTTACAATGATTACAGGCATGATCTGATAATAAATTTTCTACTAAATAGTTTTAAATCTAAGAGCAATATATAAAATACATTTATGATGGAACCAATATATAGCGTTTATTAGTTTAGCAGAAACGCCGATATCTCATATTAAGCGCCTATCTTATAAAAGAGGGCTTTCCTTTAATTACTACAGATATTGATGTACAATAATAAACTACATTAAAACAAATATCATAACGACATATATATTTTATTTATATTTTTAAAAACCACTTTTTATGTTCAAAAGTACCCTCTGGGGGTGGGAAGGTGTTGCAGTTTTGAATTACCTTGGAGTAATTTTGAACGCGTTGTAAAAGTGAAAGATTAAGCGTTTCTTATTTATTTATAATGTACTAATTTATTTATACAAATAAGAGCCTCTTTTATGAAAATATATACTGGATGATCCAAAATTCATGAATTCAGAGTACAGAACATGATATTTTATGCTAAAACAAACAACTTTTTCCTTTAGCAAAATTGCGTTCCATAAATAATTTTTGTACTTATTTGTTCATTTCAACCTGCTCTCCTGCAAAAACTATTTATCGAGCAATTTTGCTAAAAAAAAAAAGTTTTTTTTGTGCTAAAACGAACAACTTTTTACTGTAGTAAAATTACATTCGATAAACAATTTTTGCGTTTACTCGTATAATTTCAATCTGCTCTCCTGCAAAAACTAATTGCTTATTTATTAGACGCAATTTTGCAAAAAGAAAAAGTTGTTTCTTTTAGCATAAAGTATCATATCCTGTACTCCGAATTCGTGAATTTCGGATCACCCTGTATAATGAAAGTTGAAAAACAAAAGAGCTTATAATGATTATATTAATCAAAATAAAATTAAAAACATAATAAACTCTGCTCTCAAATTATCAAAATTTAAGTTTTAAATAGACTATCTCTTTTAACTCTTATAACTTCCTCTTATAAAAACTCTTATAAAGCGATTTCTAAATATTTCGCTCATCAGTAAGATTCTCAATCAGTAAGCATAATGTTATCATCACAAGAACTTGATAATGAGTGGTGTTTTCCAGCAAGCAACACAGTGAACATGTCATCTTCGTTTAACATTAGCAAATAACAAGAATGTAATGATTCATTCACCGAAAAAATTGTATTCTTAATTTAAGAATATCCCACTTACGTATAGTATGTTTTCCTCTAAAATAAGCGCTGAGACAATCCTCTTAATTTAAGAGGGTAATCGTCTAAAAATTAATATATTCTCTTAATATGAGAATATACAGGATGTCCTATTTTAAACGATGATCTCAAATATCTCTTGAACAATACATTTTAGAGAAAAATGCTTCAGATAAAAGTTGCATTGTTTTAAAGGGGATATCATCAAAAACCGTGTGAAGCGCGCGTGTAGTATACATGTGGTGACGATCGCTTTCGCAAATCGAGAATATATTATTAATTTAAGAGGAAATATTCTTATATCTCAGTTAAGAGGAAATATTAAGTACATCTTTCAAGAATACAATTTTTTCGGTGTTGTGTTAAGCGGGAAGCACAGACTCTTGCGTAACGCATAATACATAATAAAATGAATCAAACAAAGTCCTTCGTTTCCTTCCTTTCCATGAAATAAAGCACTCTGATTGGTTGAATTTTTTATGTGTTTATGCGTTATGCAAGAGTCTGTACTTACCACTTTATACTGTGTCATCTGTGTCTCTTGCTGGAAAGAACCCTATGTCGGACAATCCGGGAAAAAAGATTAAGAAAACCATGTCAGATAATCCAGGTTCTACTGTATACATATAAGGTCTATTTCTTATTGCTGCACTCTCTGAACTGGTGCACACGGTGCAATAAGTTGAAGTGAAACAAACATATATTTGTTGTAATATTCGAATATTTCAATATGGATATTTTGTTTATTGCTGAACATGTCCACCTCTTTAAATATTATGTTAAAGTTTTACATATACAATTTTACAGTACAATTTGAATTGCGCTCTGATTACCGCACTATATTCTCATAAGTGTTTCTTTCTTTACTTTATATTTATAGAATTTTTTTCTTTCTTTGCCTAATACGTTTACTCTTGCAGATCACGTTTACGAACACGGTATATAGCGCCCATGGACAATTATTGATAACACTGGTCGATGTGATTTTTGCTGTTTGAATAAAAGATACCATTTCCGATGTATTTTCGCGCGCTGAACACGAATCCGGCAATGAAATTGCTCTATCACGTCAGGTTTTTGCGAATATAAGCGCGGTACGAGGGGGTAACTACTTAATGTAATCTTGGGACAGAGTCCTCGAAATCATTATAAAATTCGTATGAAATCTCTACGTATAATCCGATAATTACATATACAACCACGAGAAATTATTGTATAATATTAAAATTAATTAAATAAAATTGTATATTTTATCAATTTACTTCATATGTAGTGAAAAAAATTATTTGTAATCAGATAAAATCATATGAAATCATGTAATCTGCGGGACAATATTTCAGCTAGTGATTACCCCCTCGGCGCGGTACGCGGAGGATAAGTTAGAGATAGTCAGTACTCTTCTACCTTATACCGCCTGAGTTTTCTTTCTATCTTGTACCGCCCGACTCTGGCCGAGCGCGGTGCGTCATAGCTATAGCTATCGGCGGCTACCCCCACCACGCGTTACCGAATAGTAGCGTAAGCCAGAATCTGGCAAGTGGCAGCCCTGCCTGGAGGAATAGCTCAGTATCAGGCTGCTCCTCGCCGTGATGAAGTGGAATGTAAGGTTCACGAAACGGTGGCATACCAAAAATGGATCTGGACACGGAGAAAACGCGAAACGCATAATTTTTAATAACTATAGTTCTTACCATAGACTTACGTAAGAATCTCTTTCTATCACATTATATAAATAATACTGCTGATTCAATGTGATAGAAAGAGATGGACCTGATTTTGAGATGTCCTTGTTTTATTTCCCATATGCGTCCTATCTATGAGTATCGTGTGAATTTATCCATGTAATTTATACATGGTCAGTGAGAAAACTCAAATATAACCGTGGTCCGATTCACGCTCACAACGCTTAAAAATCATTTTATCCTTGTTGTTTGCCAAATGTTAAACAAAGACAAATGATTCTCATGACCGTTGTCAGCATGAATCGGACCACGGTCTAGTGCTGGATGTCACTGCATCCGATTTGCGTCGTACGACGCACATTGGATGCAGTGTGAATCCAGCATATGTCGCTGCCCAGAGCTGTCTTCAAACATGGAGGCAAAGTTGGAAATCTACTTATAGAAGTCTGTGATTCTTACTTAATAAAGTCCAACAGATTTTTTTTGTTTATCTGTCTTTGTTACCGTATATTGTTAATGTTTTTAAAAAATGAACGGATGGATATAATAGGCTAACCACAGCATGGGGCTATATGACTTATTTAGTAATGACTTTTATATATTTATATATATAGTACTTACTCAATATTTCATTCATTTAAAGAGATTTATCTTAGTGATAAATGTTATAAGTTTAGTTCTCTCACGATCAATATCGATAAAACTAGGCTTATTCGACATGTTTTTGCACGAAACAAATAAATTTAGCAAAAAAAGAAGTATTGTTCTGCTCTGCTCTGCGAATGTTTGTGTTTAAAATATATTTTTATAAAAATATTAATATGTAACACCCCAAAGATGCAGCTTAAAGTACATTGTGATTTTCATTTTAATAATCTTAGTCACCTTACCCCTTCAACCTTCCGATGGGTCTTAAAACCTTCCAATAGAACAACACTGTATGGCACATTCAAAAACGTAAAGCCCGATGTACATAAGGCGCAGAACGCGAATTGCAGATCGCAAGCTTGTTGCATCAGCCAACCTCAAAGCATCACTTTTAAAATTGACGCATCGGATTGGCTAACACAATAAGCTTGTGACTCGCGTTCCTCGTCTTATGTAGATCAGGCTTAAAGCAATAACAGATAAGTAGTAAGCAAATTGACCAATCACAGTAGAGACCATAAAACCAATAGCAAATTCAAGGGCTGCCGCACACAAAATTCACTAACAGTGACTGTAAGACGTAAACTTAAGCTGATGAGTCAATCGGAATATTGCTTTAGGTTTACGTAATCTAACGGAAATGAAAATAACAATAAACTATCCATAACCTCGCAACAAGGTGAATTTCAATCGGTTGAAACTCGCCTTATTGCGAGGTTATGGATAAGTTTATTGTTATTTCCATTTTCGTTAGATTACGTAATCTAAAGTATCCTAATTGGTTCATCGACTTAAGTTTACACCTTACGCATACTGTTACGGAATTTTGTGTGCGGCAGTCCTTATGGAAGCTCACGTAGCTCGCGATAGTTGCGATTGAAATGTTCTAAAGTGCCCCATTTGCTTTGTTCAGATCTATCCTTATCAATCGCATTGAAAAAACATCTTATCTGGTTTACTAGAATATTTACTAGAATAAAAAATATTTCATCTTTATTACGTAGATATAGAAAATGTAGCACAACAAAACGTTAATTATTTAATGATTTAATTTTAAAATGCTTACATGTGCGAGGCGAAACGTTTAGTACAAAAGCACAAAAACACAAAACGCTTCTAGATTAGATTAACAATTGCAACCGCGACAGTTACCACTTAACAGTTAATATCTGTGACTATATTGCCATTTCAAAAATTATAATTTGTAATCGCAGAAAAGGACAGCTCGTTTTCAATTTGTAAAGTTCAAAGCTGCCCCTGTACAAAGCTGCCTCCTCTCCCCTATTAGGTGATAAACTTAATTATTTTCCGTCGCTTACCTAAATAATAAACTTAGTTTCCGCCGCTCATATCAGATGGCTTCAACTACAAATGTAGTAAAGTTTAAACACTTGTTAGCAAACTTCAGTGTGCATTAAACGATGAATTAATGCGAAAAAGACCATCAGTAGCCAGTAATCGGCGCAAAATTACTTTTTTGCATGACAACGCGCGACTACCTGTTATAAGAAGCGTGAAAGAAACACTGTTGGAGTTCGAATAGGAATTTTCTCACACCCAGTCTATTCTCCAGACTTGACTATTGGATTATCACCTTTTCCAATCGATACCCAGTAAGAAATCATCGATTTCATTGTCATTTCTCACTGGGTACACACTCGCCGATGCACATTTCTCCAATAATTACAAAGAAGTCCAAAAATCAATAGGTCGATCAATGGATTGCTTCAAAAGACAGGTCATATCATCGTCGCGGAATACAACTTTTGCAAGAAAGATAGGATTAAGTCATAGAAAATGATAGAGAATATTCCGATTAAGGTATTAATTAATTTTCCCATTGAAATAAATTTGTTTTTTAAGCAAAAAAACGGCGAAAACTAAATTTATCATCTAATATATAAGGTAATTTATTATTATTTAATAGCGTTTTCGGCTCGAGCAGGTTTGCATCGATCTGAATTGAATTAATACTCTACTAATGGTTAACGTTACATGTTCTAGCAATAGGGAAATATGCAAAGTCATTAATCTAATCCAAGTCAGTGCAAACTCGCTTGGGTTGAAAGCGCTATAAAATTAAAAAGCTGTTTTTCCATAAAATTAGCAATAATAACACACTTCTTTATATAATATAATAATCAAAATTGACTGCAAAGTTATACTTTGCAATTGTATTTTTCCGTATATACAGTCTTTCGCTGATAACACAATTTTATATAATAACACAGATATAATATAATACATTTCACTGCAGCAGTATCACAATTATAACTTAACAAAATAATATTTATAAATAGTATTTATAATAATACCTATAATAATATTATTTACATATAATATTATACATAACAATGTTTATAATATTTATAAGTATTATTTATAAATAGATTAAAAATATCTAATCGCAAGATGTAATATGGGCAATAGTGAAACGTAGTATAGATATACATTTATAAAGATCTTAACACACACACAAAAACAACTATATTTTTTACTTTCCTTAGATAAATACAATTCACGTTTTATATGGTTAACATTTATTGTTTCTAATTACTTATACACACTATATATTCGTCCAACTATTTCTTTACATATAATAAAGATAATATTAGGTTTACGATATTGTGTATTCGGAATATGATAAATATTAATTAATATTCTACATTAAGAGCGAGATGATTTCAAGTTGCAAAGAAGTTTTTATTTTAAGCTTAGAGATACAATTATTTTTTCCGAAATTTGCAAAGACGTTTAGTATATCTATACATATATATAAATATAAATATATGCGTGCATATAAAAAAATTTTAATATTGATAGCATAGTAAATAAATCGTTATCAATATGTTATGTATGATCATTAACAATCCTAACATACATTGCTTTCTTTTTTCTCTTTTTCTAGATAAATTTAATTAAAGAATATTTTAATTATATTGTAGATGTATAATGTATATTATGTATATTTATAGATAGATATTTTTAATATTAAGTCACAGTATTATAATTGTATTTCATCAATAGCTTAAAACGAAAGAGAAAATTATAAATTGTCCAACTTAATTTTTAAGATATATGAGTATTAATTATATTTGTCCAACAATATACAAATTTCGACATTCCTGCTGTGTTAATTTTATAATAATTTTAATAATGTTTTATAATATTAAAATGTTGCAAAACAATTTAAAATATAGGAAAATGCAAATGGATTAGCATATATTCCTAATTTAATTTAATTTTAGGATATAGATGAAACATTGGTTTGAAAAAATAATAAAATATATATCCGATTGTATTCGAAGTGATAACAGGTACGCTGTATACAAGTAACTTCCTGTATTTTATAAATCATGTTTAACATTGAAATATACAAAGAATGTTTTTCTTTTGATCCAACAAGGTCGCGATAATTTCGCGTCAGCAAAATTCTTTTTCATTTTGCTGTTCGGTCGAATATATCAGGTTAAATAATTAGTCATAGTCATAACCGTTGCGAGCACATAACCGACGACCTACTTTTTTAAGAGGACAGATCCTAAACGGGGACGAACGGAAAAGATGGTCAGGAGACGATGAACGGCACGTGTATCCATTGCATCTCGTTTTTATCACGGAGGTGCCGTCGCAGGTGCCGTTATATTTGATCTTAGTCTATTCTTGAAGATCCGCGCACGAATGTAATCAAAAATTTTTGAGTAGCGTTACTTCACAGAAGTACGAGGTATCTGGTGTTTAATTTTCTTCATAGAACGCGTGCTTAGAGTTTAAAATATTGTAATATTTCGAGTGTTAAATTTTCGTCTATCTTAAATATTGTTTAAAATTTATGTAAGTGTGGTTTTTATACAAAATTTCTTAATTAAAAAAATATTAGAAAATAATAGAACAAGATTTAAAATGAAGATATCTCAATTTCTACAACATCAATTAATTCTGTTTGCTCTGGATTTTCCTTCTCTATCAAGGACCTTTTGTTTAATCAGTACTACAATAATAAAATAAATGCAAATTAAAATTATATTATATGAAAAAAGCACATGTTGTCTAAAATGTATTAATTCGTCAATTATCTAGAGATGAGAACATTAAGTACTTATCTTTTAAATAAAGAAGGTAATTTAAAACTTTTGCTTATATAAATTTTCTAATAAATAATTTTTATTTAAAATTTTTAAATAAATTTTTATGACTTAAAAACGAAACTAAGTAGGAGAGATCGAAGCAAATTGTTACACGAAGTAAGTTGTTACAGTTAGTTTTTTTGTTGCTACAGATGGCAGAACATTTTTATGAATTTTTATATGTGATTCTTATGATACTCTACAACTTTACTTAGTTTAGCTGCCATATTTGAATTTTAGAAGACGCTACGTATATTTTCTTGATTTTCACTATTAAAAGTAAATATTTCATTGTATAAATCGCTTATGTTATTGTATATATAAATTAGAGGTATGTGATTATTCTTTTGAATATTTCTTTTATACATTTGATTATAATAACGCATTTTGTTTGAATCGATATGTGCATATATGTACTGGTTTTCGATCTGTATTTTTTTTTAATTGAAAATGAAAGGTTGGAGCAAGTTGTTACACTTCGATCAGGGCAGGTTGTTACAGTGTAATAACTTACTCTATTTTTTGAAAATAATTTTTTTTTTCTTCTACAGATGCACAGTTCTATAAATAGACTGCCGACTTCGTTTCCGTGTTTGAAGACAGCGATGGGCAGCGCTAAAAATTTGTGTTTATTCGCTCTCACATGTATAAATCACACGGATAATAACGTTAATGTTTTCACATAAAATTATGCGATATTCACAAACAGAACGCATACATATGCATATGTAAACTGAACAAGGACACCTCGGAATCAGATTCATCTCATTCTATCATATTGAGTCAGCAGTCTTAGTTATAAAAGTCTGTGGAATGATGCGATCTTACAAAAAAAAGACAAACAGAGGATCTGTAAATGTAAAAACGTATGCGATAACGACAAAGAAAGTTAAAAATGATCACCTGTCTGTAAGAAAAGCAGCAAATGCGTGTAATATTAATTTTATCACTTTTCAACGTTAACTTTAATAACTAATTAAAAAAAAATGTTTGTAATATATTTTTTAAATTTTGTATTACAAAATAAATATTTCTTGTGAAATATTTCGTGTTTGATTTCATTATAATCTTGAATTTGTTTATATATATATATATATTTCAAGTAATATTATAAATGTAACAACTTGCTCCAGCTCTGTAACAACTTGTCCTACAGTGGGGAAAGTTGTTATAATTTACTTACTAATAGAAAATCTTAATTTTCAGTATTTAAAGACATAAATACAAATCAGAAAAAAATTTACTATCTAGGTAAAAATGTACTTGAACCTATTCATAGGTATTCATTAATTTAAATGTATATATTAGTATGGAAAAAATTGCTAATCAAAAATTTGCCCCGGTCTCCCCTATATATACATTTAAATGAAATACACTGTATATAATAACAGAATTTACCAACCAGCGCATTTACCATTTTTTCATAATGATAAAAATTTTTTTATTTTACAAAAAGTATTAATTATTGACTATTACGTGTCGTTATCACAGACTTATATAAACAAACTGCTGACTCAATGTGGTAGAAAGAGATGAACCTGATTCAGAGCTGTCCTTGTTTAATTTCCATATGCATATGTCCTGCGAGTTTCGCGTGAATTTATGTGAAAACACTAACGTTATTATTCGTGTAATTTATCTACGTGAGAGTAAGTGAACAGAAATATGGCGCTGCCCAGCGCTGTCTTCAGACATGGAGGCGAAGTTGACAGTCTATTTATAGAAGTCGTTACATATACCCCAAACAATATATTGTCGCGTTTACAGCATAGAAATAAAATTTGTCACAGTAATGGATATTAGTCATGTAAAATTGTTCAGAATTGCTCCTACTTATTTTTCTCTCTACTTATCTTCTGTAGCTGTTTGAATATTGATGAATTTTTATGTGTATGTATATTTTTGTTTTTTTCCGTATTTATTTTATAAGTTCTTGGAATTATAAATCAGTTCTGTCAATAACATGGATTTATTTAAAATGTTCCTACCTTTGGCGTTTTTTTAAGACAGACTTTTTACAAAAATACCGACTTATTGTTTAATATGTATTGCTGTAGATATCAAAAACTGTTGCACCGTTATATATTAAAATACAATGATATGCAATAGCACTATGTCATTGAATTGATACACAATGATAATACGATGCGCGGAGATACACGTAATAAGTTCGTATCCGCATTTAATCATTAAATCCACTACCAATAATACCTTGACCGCTTAACCCACTACAAAGAGATAATTCTACTTCTCGACTGTAAATCATTAACTTACTTCTTAAGCTAACTAAAAACGTTAGAAAGCAGCATCCCATGTTTTTGCTTATAATAATATACTTCGGTATTTGCGCGCTCCGGGTGTTGCCCAGCCGTAATAGATCAGTCATAATTATTTTGTAAACCGACAATAACGTGCGATGTAAGGCTCATTTACTGTGCATTAAATCGCGATGCCACATGGCTACCGGTGCATTTCTAACGATAAATTTTTGACAGATCATTAAAGTCAGAGATTGATGCGTAAGAGAATTTTTCATGAACTTCATATGATAATTTCCGTCATTATCCCGCTATTCATTATTCATTCAAATTACCTACGTTTTGAATTACAAATTGTTCGGAATTTTTTTTATTCAGATCTTATCTAATTATAATCAGTCCATTTATTAAATGTTTTAATTAAATCATATTGTTCTTTTTTAAATTGTTCTTTGAATTCTTTTTTAAATTGTTCTTTGAATTCTTAATTATTTGTTTCAGTGATTACCTGTGTGGTTCTGATTCCGTTTATTATTAATAAATCATGCAATACTTTATAAGAACTTTTAAATAATTTCCTGAATACTTCTTATAATAAGCTCTATAAAACTAACAGGCCAAATCAGCAAAATCAAATTGGATCTATCGGAATTTTTAGTACTCATTTTGTACTGAATTGTTAACCATTAATGATAATTTTGTACCGTGTGCCATTTCGAAAAAAAATCGTGATGCTGTTGGCTTAAGCTGCCAGGACCAATTTAAAATAAAAGAAAAATAATACTTATCAGAAATCAATACGATTGAATTTGTACTATTTTGTACTGCAAAAAACAATTTTATATTAAAATCATCACAAGTAATCATGCTAATAAGAGTCGACACATGCTGTTGGTATGTATGTATTTATTCAAGTATATATAAAAAATTAATTACGTAAACGTTTTGATCCTTTGTTTAGGATCATCTTCAATGCTATTCAAATCAACGCTTTCATCGCGAATGTCAAGATTTTTTTTGTAAAATTATTTATGCTCGTAAATTGCAGAAATTCATAAAAAATGTCGCTCGTGCGAATATTATTATATCATCGAACCATTAGTCGTACAAAAAAAATGCAAGAGACCGATTTTAAAGATGACATTCTCGGTAATTCATCCATAGAACAATTTAAAATCTTTAAAATTCGTCTCTTCCATTTTTTTTGTACGACTATAATGGTTCAACGATAAAATAATTGAATTCTCCCGTAAAAGATGCTTTTTATGAATTTCTGCAACTTACAAGCGTGAATAACTTTACAAAAAAAATCTTGAATTTTTTTCGCGAAATACGTATCTCATGTTTTTATTTGTAGTAATATGTTAGCAATTTAAAAAAAATATATAATCATGATGTTTCAAAGGTATTCGGTTTGACATGGAATGCCTCATAGATTGTAAGTATATACTAATAAAATCATTTTAAGGAGAAAATATGTAAAGTACTAACTTACTTTCAATGGTACAAATTAGTACAAATTTAGCTGTGTTAATTTTTACCCTTGTGTTTTTTTAATAGTTCTGCCAGCTTAAATATTAAATTAGCAGCGCTATTTTCTTGTAATAATAAAGTAATATAAAGTAATAACTTTTAATAATAAAGTAATTTTATTGACATTTTATTCCTTTATTCCTTTGTAGTATTAACTGCATAAATTAATATGTATATGCAACTTATCATTTTACTATCTCTCTCTTATATGACACTATTTTTATTTAAACGACATAGCTGCTTTTTGACATTTTATCTGTTGTACGATACACTTATAAAATCATTTCCATCATTTAACATCCAAGCAGTATTCTTGAGTATCTAGTTTCGTTAAAGAAATAAAACGTTTCGGCGTCATCTTCTATTCTAACGGTTCTATCAGTCATGCTTTTATTCTATCGCACGAGTGTTAGAAGCATAAATGAAATCTACGTTTTCCTTTGCTCTGGTGTAGTAATATATCATAGTTCAACGCCAGAATATACTTCTCCGTGCAAGCAATAACATCCCATTTATCGAACAGAGACATTATTATTCGTTATACTAAGAGATTTATTCAAATTATTATCAAAATCGATTATTTACAAATTAAAACTAGAGCTATATCTAATCTAGGCTTATCAATTTTTTATCTAAAAAATCAATGTCTTCTTATATAATAAAATTTTATAAATTTGAAATTGATCTTATTACGTTAAACATACAGCCGATTAAATGTTATTAACCCATATGATATGCATACAAAGTCAGATGACGGAAAGAGTGCAAAATTTTTCTTACGTCAAAAATTTTGCCTATTTTTATTGTATATTATATTACTGTAAAAGAAGATCTTATAATTATAGCGAAAAATTATCTAGATACAAAAAATTAGCTAAAATAGGTAAATGACTAGCAAATATTATGATTCTACCAGGGCTCCTATTTTTGAAAAGTGTCGCATACAAAAACTAGAGAAATACTATAGTGTACGTAACATATATTATAGTATTTCCTTAGTTTTACATATGCGATACTTTTCAAGAATAGAAGCCCTGATACAAAAAACAGCGATTTAGCTGGAGTATATAAAAAGATATTTGTTTATATAATGTTATTATATCTCTCCAAGAAGAACAAAAAGTCATAATAATATAAAATAACGTCAAAATGCTTTCAGAATAATTATTAAAAGCATTTTTTGGTCAGTGACAATTTTTTATTTTAACATCGTTTTGACTTCCATATATACCCAGATAGCCAAATACAGTGTGTTTGCTGACATGTTGCAGCAATCATTTTCGACAAACTCATTACAAGGTGAGACAACATTATTGTCTGTCGCGTTGAACTCAACAGAATTCGAATTCTTATAATGGCAAATTGACGGCAACATATCAGTATGAATATCCTCGACGACCACGAAAACGTGTGATATTTCATATTGCCAGCATTTTGTTAGCAACGAGTTGCAATTAAAAAACTTTATAGCTTGAAGACATATTTGCAACAACCGATGGAAATCATTATATATGTTCTGTTGCTATAATGTTTTCATTGTGATGCTCAAGATGAAACGATTAAATATTCGTTGCTAACATGTTGCTGTCACGTTGCCGACAACATAATGTACCATCATTGCTCACAGTTTGCTCTAGAAATTTCGACAACTGATTACATATATAAGCAGTAATATTGTATTGTGTTCAATTTTGATGTCAGCAAATGTATAGCAAATATGTATATATCAACATATACAATGCATTTGTTTGCACAATATGCTATATCACGCTGGGCTATCTGGGTATATATTGTTCTGTTAGGTTAATAAATATTAAATTTTCACATAGTATCATATAACAATTTTCGGTAAAACATTAATGCAAATAAACACATTATAATTTTGCATATACTAATATTTTTACGTTTGAGAGTACAATTACAGACGTAACAAAATCCGTAAATCATACAGTTAAAGAGTGCTTATATAAAACGTATATACATGTTTTGCATTATATTAATATTGTATTCTTCTTACATTGTATTTTTAAATCATATTTTTAATATTTATAGAGGAAAGCCTCCTATTATGAGATAGGCGCTTAATATAAGATAGCGGCGTTTCTACTAAACTAATAAACGCTATCTATTGGTTTCACCATGAATTTATTGCTCTTGGATTGAAAACTATTTAGTAGAAAATTCATTATCAGATCATGCCTGTAGTTATTATAAAACAATATTTTAGAATTTGGATGTCTTCAAGTTTTATTGAGATGAGTATTTAAATCTTGTTTATTATTTAATAAATAAATATTTGGCAATATATAAATTCTTCACGTAGTGATAGAGTAAAGTCGTACTAATAGAAAAATACGGGATATGTTGAATTGTTTAATTACAGAAGTTAGATTTGATAATCGTAAAATCATAAAGTGTGGAAATCGTAATATGAGATACCAGGGTATTCCTAATATGTAATAACCAATGCTCCTATGTTATAGCGAAAATCGTTGCTAAAGTATAAATATTATTATATAATAATAAAAAAGACAACCGGAATAAACGTCGAGTGCCTATATCTGCGATACTTGATTCCAACTATCTGAAAACGAGTTCTGGGTATAATCTATCGCATGCTCATTTTTCGCGCACGCTGGCTGTGTTTGTTTGTATTTTAGAAACATTAAATAATGTTTTCTAATTGCAATACTGATATATTGAATTTTACTATCGATTTCTCGGGGCATCTCATTTTAGGAGCACAATTTTTTGACTTTGCTCACTTTTTACATTTCTTTAACTAAAAAAAAAATGGAATTTGAATTAAATTTTATGTAACGTTATTTTAAAGCTTATTGAATTCCCTTCAAAATGATCTATTATTTTTTTAAATTCTGTCTATAGACTTCTAGCATTTACCCAAAATGTACTCGGTATCTCATAGGGGCCTTTCCTCTATTAATTAATAAAGTATATTAAATGCTTAACTATCAAATTACGTAAATTTTCCTACTAACTATATATTTTATAATTCTTATTTTTTACATTTATATATGGGTTAGACCAGAATGAACGAATAAAGATAGCTGTTAAGCTAACAAAACATATATATTTAATGACTTTAAGCAGAACGTTTCGGCTTAATAAAGACCTCTTCAACCTCTTCAACAAATATCTAACCAATTCGGCTGAAGAATAAGGCTTTGTTAAATTGAATCGTTTTGCTTGAAGTTAAACATATATACATTTAATTAATTTAACATCTATTTTTATATTCTGTCTTATTAACCTTTTCATTTGTCTTTTAATATGCGCTATTGTTGTTCCTCATTATTTATAACTTTGAAGCATTGACGTACTCCTCAAGCAAAAAATTTACATTAATTTGAATAAATAAATCTATAGATATCCTTATATTGTATTGATCTTTTTTCAAAGAACAACTGGCATGTCACAAAATAATATCCTGAAAATATTCTGCGGATATTAGATATTGACATATCTCACACAGATAAGACATAAATTTGTGAATAAAATAATATATAATTCAAATCTTGGATATTTATTGTTTGAGATATTTTCATTACTCGATCCGCTTATGCCGGACAAACAAAAACTCATCATTAAATATTTGAGTCTTGTTTTGCTTATTCTTAAAGTAACTAATTTTTAACCTGTTTGATTGTACTACTATTAATTATATCCGAAGCAGATATATATACATCATAAATATATTAAAAAAGAATATTAAAACTATAAACTCAAAACTATAAAATTAAAAACTTTTGCAGTAGAATATTCTGTTTATCTGCAATCTATTTATATGAACAAGTTCATGCTTCCAAATACGAACTGACAATAAGCTCTTACTATTTGATAATGTTCTGCCTTATTTCGGAAAATAAGAGCTTCATGTTCACGACTTAAGTTTTTTGAAAGTCAGCTCTTATTATAGTAACTGATAAGTATAAAGGAATATTAATAAGCTTTTATTATCTGAATTATTCGATTATAGGTTTTACACCCTAATATGTTCGGATAAACAAAATTCCAATGTATTTATGCAGAATGTTAGATAAGTTTTGACAAAACGTTTGTGTGTCAATGGAACGAACTGAGCTGAGTTGAAAACTCCTCTACCATTTTGCAATTTTTGCAATAGTTAACAAGATATTAAATACTAAAAATCGCTCAATATAGGTTTTCAATTTTTTACTTAAATACTATCAACTTTACAGAAAAACAGCAAGAGACAAAAATGATTTATTTTCTCCTCATAAAGTTCTGAGAACTTTTTCAAAATGTTTTAGTATCGTATTTTTTCATGTTGGTAAAAATAGTTACCAATAAAAAAATGCAGTACTAAAAAGTTGATAAAAAATTCTGAAAAAATTTTCAGAACTTTATGAGAAGAAAATAAATGATTTTTGTCTCTGGCAGCTAAAAAAATGCAGTACTAAAAAGTTGATAAAAAATTCTGAAAAAATTCTTAGAGTTCTATGAGAAAAAAATTAACAATTTTTATTTCTTGCAGTTTTTTTGTAAAGTTGATAGTATTTGAGACAAGAATTATTGAAGATCAATATTTGGCAACTTTAATAATTTAATAATATCTTGTTAACTATTGTAAAAATTGCAAAATGGTAAAGAACTTTTCGATTAAGTTTAGTCCGCTCTATCTACACACGAGCGCTTTGTCAAAACTTACCAAACACCTTGTACATCTTTAATTCTTAAATTTATTAAAAGCATTAGGCTTCTCTTTTTCCTTGAAATAAAAATTTATTGTTCTTGCTAATAATATTTTATTTTAAATACAAGGAATATATACTTAATTATTTTTATAAAAATATAGCTATGAACGTAATAATAACCATAAATCAGATAGAGTTCTTATATGAGACGTTTGTACTCTTTTAATTTTGTATTTAAAAAAAATGCATCTTTATCAATATTTATGTTGATTCTTAATTTATTTAATAAAGTATAATTTTTAAATGCTTAACTATCAAATTGTTATGCGTATTACGTAAATTTACCTATCGACTATATGCTTCAGTTCTTATTCTTTTAATTAAGTAAGAAATTTATATACATCTTTTTCATTTTCTTGTTAAATATACTATTAATCCTTATTTTCCTAAATATCATGTTTATATTTTTTCTTTTTAAATGGATTGCTTTATACAGTATTTTTAACATATTGAAGTTATTAATCCTTAAATTATTAATAACTTAATTCTGCATTTTAATTTATTAGATGTAAATTATATTTTGTCAGATATTTCACAATTATAAATAAATTATAGTATTATTCGTGTCGTTAATCATAAGCATATTTTCTTTTCACAGTCTTATCTTACTTATTCCGGTTAAATATATAATGTCAAACATTTGAACGGTTTCGTAGCTACATATTTCGAAAGACTCTGCAAAATTTGTGGATAATAATTAATTGATTTACATTTTTCAAGTATTTCTGTATAAAACGTAAATTTTCATACAATCACATAATTTCCATTGCCTTTATTGACATTTACATTAGCATTTTTAATTTCTTCATTAAACAATCACGTGCAAAAATGTGTATAGATAAATACATATAAAAGAAGTAATATGCAAGAAAATATAATAACTCTGCATTTCTTTATTAAAAATCATAAACAAAATCAATAATATTCGTACACGTACAAATTATGTCAACAGGTTTTATTTACGTGAGATAGTTAAATCATCTGTGGGTAGTGGTGCATTTCGATACGAGAATCTCGAATATCATCTCGAAATTTCTCGTATCATTAAAAATATCCGAGAAAATATCATTTCCAAGATTATCATTTGTTTTTTTCGTCTCGGTCTCGTCTCGAAAAAATCGGAGAAATATCGGAATAAGAAATAAACATTATCCGTCATTTGTCTGACGTACACAATTTGCAAATTGCAAATTTACTTCCATTTTCGCCTTTTATAAACGAAAATGAAACGAGATAGTCGATATTCTTGAATGTCTCGCGATAAAATTCGAGAATCTCGAGAAACGAAAATATCAGCCCATCCAGACGAGAAAATCGTATCAATCATTTGTTTTTGTCGACACCAAATCTCGGTATCGGTATTTTCTCGTCTCGTCTCACTCGAATGCATCACTATCTGTGGGAATGTATTTAGTAATTAGTAATTATTACAATATCTTTATTATAGACCGTATATGTGAGAAACACAATCAATACTGGAAATTTAAAATGCCTATTACGATCGAAGAGCTGGATCTTCGTTGCTTAAATAATTTAATCTTGAATTACTAATACATATTATATATGTACTTGCATATATACCATATTGTAGTCTTTTTCAAACTGCGCGCCGAATTATTTTTCCGGACTAAATAAACGCATTTAAAACTACTCTAGTAATCGCGAATTAAATTGACAAGCAATTTAATAATTTGATGCTACCATCAAGTATCATATATTATAAAGATGCTAAGATATTAAAACTGTTAATAAATTTATTGCGAAAAATATTACCTCGGCTGGGACTTAAATCCGGATCTCTTGTATTCAGTATGAGCGTCCTTATAAGCCTAGGAATTAGATCACCGAAGCAAAAATTTATTAAAAATCAAAAGTTTTTTAAATTTAAGTTTATGATTAGTGTGTTCTTTTCTGATATAATGATGAATAGGATTCCTAAGATAAGTTTTTCTCAATCAGAAATATATGCTACAACATATTTTATATTTTTAAAAATTAGCAATATCATTTCGAAAAATAGTGGTTTTGCTATTTTAAAAACAATTTCAGCATACTTGATTGGAGTATTTTCCGATGATACAGAAAACATAAACAATTACAGCATTAAGGGGATTCTAAAGCCGTCTGTATTACCGACTAAATCATATAATTTTTGTATAACAAATACTTTTTTCTCTTTCACAGATCCGTTAATCCTTTTCCAGGATTAAAGTATATGCATTAATACGTGATTATGAGGTGGAATTTATGCCGAGAACGACCAAAAATTTCGAAATTGATATATTGTTCACCATTTTATAGTGTAACATGGCGTCTTAAGCTGTCAAGTCGTGACAACATTTGCTTGATACGAAAGTTTTGCAACCTGTACTTACGAAATAGTAATTCACAAATACGTAGTTTGCACGAATAAATAACGTTGAGTTCTTAGAATTAGACTTAAACGCTTCATCGCGACAAATTTGTTATACGAAAATTGACACAAACGTGCGACTGCGTGTATTATAGATTGCGTGAGATATTGGTTGGTATGGTAATATATAAAAACATATCGGTGCGCCAGAAAAACAGCGACCTCTGGTGATTTTGTCAGAGTTCGGGCTTCGCTTTAGGATCTCCTTAAGGAAATATTTACATTTAAATTTGCTCCTATAACTTCTATTGACGTCGAACAAAGTTTTTCAATGTATAAAAATATTTTACGATCAAATAGGCAAAGTTTTTTGTTCAAAAACTTAAATCAAATGTTTATTATTTACTGTAATTGTTACGGATTTGTACTATTTTAAAATTCGCGTCCGTGAACATGTCATCGAGTGCAGCTGTGTAGATAGGGGATTGGTGCTGCCAAACGGCGCTCCAATCGTGCGAGCCGGCAATTAAGGCGGCGCTGCGGTGAAGGACCCATTTTAGATTGAATGTAGGCGCGCCTGTATGCTTCTTCTTGGATTTGTTTTGTTTTTCTCTTACTTCCTGCTGTAATCAGACGTGTGTGTCCATGCGCGCCTCGTTGGTATAACTATTTTAGGAGAGGGAGACGTCCCTTAATACTCAGAGCGTAAGCAGAGCGTTGCAAAGGTTTCGCTACCGGAGTGGAGCGTTACATCCCAGACTGGTCATTCCTCGACCGGATTAAAGTGGCCGGTCGAGAGTCTGTGGAATCCCGGTCTGCGTGCGCGGGTCCGCCATTTTGACGACCCGTTCTTCGTGCGTGGTGAAGTCACGTAAAGGAAGCCGGCCTCGCGGGAAATACGATTTAGCGTTGTGCTGGAAAATACTGTGAGAGCTCTCTGGATAAATATTCGAACGGACTGAATGAATGCATGTAAATCTTTAATTCTTATTTCTTCTGGGTAAATTGCATAATCTAGTAGACTCCTATGATCGAGGCATCGTGAAACCGACTTGCCTATTGTCTGCGAACCCATGCCGATCTGCTAACCCGTATCAATTCGTCGACCAGAAGACGTGGAATGCAAACCTGGACGAGAATGGCTGGAGTAAAAGAATAAAACACATATAACTCAGCTTCGTTGACATCTAGACAACAACCACGCAATTGTAACAGTATAGTTTCCGCACTAAAAGAGGTACTTCTTGTTAGTTACGACAAATGATCGCCAGCATAATGTTAACGAAAGAAACGTTGAACTACCAATACTCGAGATAAGTAGTATCACTTAGAATATCACGTTATCATGTTAAAGGTATTCTGACAATTTTGAGGAGTGAATTGCAAAGTTGAGAATATCAACAATCTTATCCAGTTAAACATATTCTCTGTATTAATCTTTCGATTTTTGTAACATCCGTTTATTGTCTGTATGTAGATTATTCCTAACCTTAGATGATCTCGATATTAATTCATTTTCATATCTTCATCATTACGTTACTATGTATGAATAACGTTTCAAATCAGATCGAACCTAATAAGAAATGATGAGATCATAATTTAGTCTCCCATGTAAACCGATATCAGGATGGTTATACAGAACAGAACTTATTTTTTATTTACATTCTAGATTATTAATTCTTCAATTCATTATAAATTACGCCGTTATTTAATTGTATTAAAATCCATTGTCTTCTCAAGTCTGAATATTTGTAATCTCAATATCATACTTACTTTTCTATTTATTTGATCTGATTTATTACTATAGTTAAAAACTATCTAAGAATGTTCAAATTGAATATACGCCAATAATTGGTGAAAATACTGGAGATTTTATGCCATGTAAACGAGTATGTACGAATCTATCTCATTAATGAAACGAGATTGTAATTTACTAATAATCAACATTTGTTGCGTTCATGTGTGTGTCTCGTTCTTCTCTTTGGCCAACGTATTATTAAGAACAGGCGATTGCTAACATTTGGTCCTTCGAGCCAGATACGCTGGTCGGAGCAGGATGAGACTCGCACATGTGGAAGCTCGTTTAGAGCAGCAAATCACACTTAATGGTTTAACTGCCGGCTCATATGATGACTTAACAAAAGTTGGGTTAAACAATTTGAATTCTCAGAGAATACAAACTCGACTTACTGCACTCAAAGATGACTGAGAGAAATTTTTCATTATTCACGAGGCTATTGGGATAGCAATCAGAGATTTGAATTATGAGGATAAATTGTACGTTCAAAATCACTCTTATTTTTCCGAGAATTTCTTTGTCACCACCCGGGAACTCTATTTAGAAACCACCGAGCGTATATGTTTGTTACTCGATTCGGATCCTGGAGCTAACCGGATCGTCGTCTGGTCGTCTCGATCTTCATGGTCCAACCGGAACGCCATATTATCTTCAAGCCAGGTTACCTCGAATAGATCTCCCGAAATTCAACGTCAATCATGAAGATTGGCTTTCCTTTAAGGATCTATTCACCTCTCTTGTAATTACTAATCGTTCTCTCTCCTCCGTCGAAAAACTTCAGTATTTGAAGACTAGCCTTGTCGGTTCAGCTGCTCAGTTATTAACGAACATGACAGTCACTGGTGACAACTTCCAACGAGCCTGGGTAGCTCTAATCGCGTTTTACGAGAATACAAGAGTTTTGTTGAACGCGACGCTAAATTCACTACTTCATCTTAAACACATGACCAAGGAGTCAGCTGTAGAAATGGAACACCTTTATACAAATATATAGGTCACTCATGCAAATATATAGGTCACTGGAGAATTTACAACGATCAGTTGGATATTGGGATGATTTCCTCGTGTTTATAGCAGTACAGCGATTAGATTCAGAATCGGTAAAGGCTTGGGAGCAGCATTTAGGCTCCGCGAAGGAACCGCCGACTTGGCATCAATTTACTGACTTTCTGTTTTCTAGACTTTGTTCCCTACAGGCTTTTGAGAAAACTCGTTTCGTAAAACATTCGGTTAAACCGCATCAGACCACTGTGAAATCTTACTATCAAGGAGCACATACTAAAGATGACTCAATTAAAGAAAGGAAATGTCCTCTTTGTGCAGCCAATCATCATCCCTCCATATGTACTCTATACAGTACAAAGTCAGTTCCACAAAGAAGATTGATTATCAACAAACACAAATTGTGTTTCAACTGTTTGGGAACTCATCGTGTAGCGGCCTGTTGAGTTACCAAACGTTGTCGAAAGTGTGGTCACAAGCACCACATCACTATTCACTCCGGCTCATCCCAGGAAGTTAAAGGGAAAACAAGCGGTATTGACACGACTAAACCTGATAATACTTCAACGGCAACAATTGAAGAACGAAAGGTAATGCATTCCGCCGTTGTCGCATCCGTTACGACTCACTGAGTATTGTTAGCTACAGCTCAGGTTCGGATCACAGCCCCTAATGGCAATACGACTAGCGTGAGAGCCTTGATAGATCATGGATCAGAAATCTCGTTGATATCTGAAAGGACCGTCCAACGAATGAAATTAACTCGGAGGCAATTGACGATTTCTTTAATCGGTATTGGAGGCAAGTCTTCTAATAAATCGAGAGGCACAGTCAGCTTTAACCTAAGTCCACATTTTCCATCGGAGTTCAAGTGTACTATTACAGCACAAATTTTAGCCAATCTCACTTCATCAATCCCGTCAACACAACTAAATCAGGCTATGTGGCCTCACTTGAATGATTTGCAATTGGCCGATTGTCAATTTACACAACAAGGTCCTATCGACCTTATATTAGGAGCAGATGCATATAGTTTTATCATTGCGGAAGGAATAATTAAAGGAATACCGAACTCTCCTATAGCTCAACGTACCACGCTTGGATGGATTATTTCAGGACCAACCGGTAGCCAGATGGACACGAAAAATGCCCGACACTATCATGTAACTGCTACAGAAGAATTATATCACCTGCTGCACAAGTTTTGGGAATTGGAAGAAGTTCCGCCATTGAATAATCACTCGCTGACTCCAGAAGAACAAGCATGTGAGGAGCATTTTAAAATCACTCACTCAAGGGATCAAGAGGGCCGATGTGGTGAAATTATCACTCAAACAGTCCACTGATCAATTAGGAGATTCAAAAACAAAGGCCATCCGTATTGTTCATCAGTTGAGTAAACGATTTGAATCAAATCCAGTCTATGCAAAAATGTATTCTGATTTTATCCTCGAATACGCAACTCTTCAACATTCGAAGCTGGTTCCGGATTTGTCATCAGAACCAGTTCCTGCCTACTACTTACCCCACCACGGTGTTGTAAAGGAAACTAGCATTACTACCAAATTACGAGTAGTGTTTAATGGCTCTAGTAAGACGTCAACGGGAGTATCGTTGAATGACCTTTTGCATGTCGGTCCCAAGTTACAAAACGAGTTATTCGATGTATTAATTTGGTACCGACAATTTCGCTATGTTTTCTCCTCTGACATCGAGAAAATGTATCGTCAGATAAAGATCCACCCAGACGACTGGAAGTTTCAACGTATCTTATGGATAGACCAAAATGGTCACGTGTTGACTTATCAACTCACTACTGTGACATATGGATTGGCCTGCGCTCCCTTTCAAGCTCTTCGCGTTATGCTCCAGCAAATAAAAGATGGAGACAAATTTCCACTAGCGATTCCAATACTGAAACATAGCCGGTATGTAGATGACCTATTCGGAGGAGGAGATTCTATCGAACAAGCACAAGTGACTCTTCAGCAAGTGAATCAGCTCTGCATGGCGGGCGAATTTCGATTGCACAAATGGATTAGTAACTATCCGGACGTTTTAAATTCTATTCCAGAAAGCGATCAGATAACTGGCTCGATCATACCGATCGAGGAAAACTCTACTGTCTTGTCTCTTGGATTATCGTGGCATCCCACCACGGACACCTTTCGATTTATCCATCACCCTACGCAAACGGAGACCGTAACGAAACGGATTATTTTATCTACCATTGCTCGTTTATTCGATCCGCTTGGGTTTCTTTCGCCTATCATAATTAGGGCAAAGATATTGATGCAAGAAGTTTGGACTTTAAGATTGGATTGGGATGACGCAGTTCCTGCCACGACTACTAACCGATGGCTCTCGCTTGTTAATGATCTTCAAAATCTGTCTACTTTAAGTTTTCCAAGATGGATAGGTCTGAGTTCCAATCAATTATTAGAAATTCATGGGTTCTCGGACGCATCACCGCACGCTTATGCGGCGGTAGTCTATTCCCGATTAACTTCTGCCAACGGAGAAGTTTCTACACGACTTATCTGTTCCAAGACTAAAGTTACCCCGCTAAAAAGGATGACAATTCCGCGATTAGAACTCGCGGGAGCCGCTCTCCTGGCTAAACTAGTGAAACATATCCTTCAGATTCTAGATCAACGCCCTGCTTCTGTTTATTTATGGACAGACTCAACTGTTACACTCACGTGGATTAGTAATCATCCGTCACGTTGGAAAGACTTCATCCACAACAGAGTCTGCTTCATTCAAGAATCGGTACCACAAGCACGTTGGAATTTTTTCGCAGGACCAGAGAATCCTGCGGATCTAGCTACACGAGGACTGTCGGTTAAGCAACTCTCAGAACAGGAATTATGGTGGAACGGATCTATATGGTTGCGGGAATCACCTCAACATTGGCCTGAGAGACCAATCAATAAAGAAAGCGGAAAGATTCTTGATGAAAGACCTGTTAAAGTGGCAATAACTTGCGCTTATCAAACTGAAGATTGGGATCTTATATCTAGATATTCTAACTTAACGAGGCTACTTCGAATTACTGCTCTTTGTCGACGGGCTATTAATCGATTTCGGAAGGTTCCTAATTCTTCAATGACGAATCCCATCACTACCGTTGAATTACAATCAGCCAAACAATTTTGGGTGAAGGCAGTACAACGGTCTGTCTTTGCTCAAGAACTTAGACTAATTTCCAGTGGAGAACCGTTTCCAACCTCACACCCACTTTCTAGACTTACGCCCTTCAAGGATGCTTCCAGTATTCTAAGGGTGGGGGGACGCCTTCGGGAGTCATCCTTGAGCATAGAAGCCAAACATCCGGCAATTCTACCGAGACATTCCCCACTTTCAACCTTAATCATTGCAGATTCTCACAGAAGGACATGACATGGTGGTACTCAAATTACATTGTGCACCATACGTGAGGAATTCTGGATCCTTGGGGGTCGCGCGCCAGTCAAAAGTTATATTCTTAAATGCCATCAATGTGCACGTTACCGTAGTATGAGGGCGCAACAGTTAATGGGTCAACTTCCCAGAGAAAGAGTCACCCCATCTTGTCCATTTTTAAATACTGGTGTTGATTATGCCGGGCCACTGTCTATTAAAACCTGGAAAGGAAAGAATTCTAGAACCTATAAAGCATATGTTGCACTCTTTGTCTGTTTGTCAACATCCGCGACTCACATCGAATTAGTTACTGATTACACCGCGGAAGCCTTCATTGCGGCCTATAAAAGATTTACGGGACGAAGAGGTATTTGTACTACGCTTTGGAACAACTGTGGCACCAATTTCAAGGGCGCTAACCTTACCTTACAACGACTATTCTCTGCTGCTACCTCAGAATCACAGCACCTTGCTACCTTATTGGCCAACGATGGCACACAATGGAGGTTCAATCCCCCATCAGCTCCACACTTTGGTGGCATATGGGAGGCGGGGGTCAAATCAATGAAGTATCATCTTCATCGAACGATCGGAGACGCATTGTTAACTTTCGAAGAAATGACCACTCTTCTCGTACAAATTGAGGCGATACTCAACTCGAGACCAATAGTCCCTTGCAGCGACGATCCAGAAGACTTCAACGTTCTGACCCCCGGGCATTTCCTTATGGGTTGTACTCCCACTGTTGTGCCCGAACCATCTTTACAAGACACGCGCCTTTCACGTCTTTCTAGATGGCAACTCCTGAGGCAGATGATTGACAGTTTCTGGACCAGATGTTCTAAAGAATGTCTGCAGCGATACCACTCCATATCCAAGTGGAAAAGAGATTCTAATTCGATCGCTGAAGGTTCCGTAGTATTAGTTATCGACGAGAGATACCCATCAGCGAAATGGCCTCTTGGGAGAATTGTCTCGGTTCACCCAGGTAAAGACGGGTTAGTCCGGGTTGCGACAGTGAAAACACAAACATCCACATTAAAGAGACCGATTGTAAAACTCTGCTCGCTTCCAATTCCGATTAACAGTCCTTAGTTTAATTCGTTAACACTGATTAACGAAGGCGGGCGGAATGTTACGGATTTGTACTATTTTAAAATTCGCGTCCGTGAACATGTCATCGAGTGCAGCTGTGTAGATAGGGGATTGGTGCTGCCAAACGGCGCTCCAATCGTGCGAGCCGGCAATTAAGGCGGCGCTGCGGTGAAGGACCCATTTTAGATTGAATGTAGGCGCGCCTGTATGCTTCTTCTTGGATTTGTTTTGTTTTTCTCTTACTTCCTGCTGTAATCAGACGTGTGTGTCCATGCGCGCCTCGTTGGTATAACTATTTTAGGAGAGGGAGACGTCCCTTAATACTCAGAGCGTAAGCAGAGCGTTGCAAAGGTTTCGCTACCGGAGTGGAGCGTTACATCCCAGACTGGTCATTCCTCGACCGGATTAAAGCGGCCGGTCGAGAGTCTGTGGAATCCCGGTCTGCGTGCGCGGGTCCGCCATTTTGACGACCCGTTCTTCGTGCGTGGTAAAGTCACGTAAAGGAAGCCGGCCTCGCGGGAAATACGATTTAGCGTTGTGCTGGAAAATACTGTGAGAGCTCTCTGGATAAATATTCGAACGGACTGAATGAATGCATGTAAATCTTTAATTCTTATTTCTTCTGGGTAAATTGCATAATCTAGTAGACTCCTATGATCGAGGCATCGTGAAACCGACTTGCCTATTGTCTGCAAACCCATGCCGATCTGCTAACTCGTATCAATTCGTCGACCAGAAGACGTGGAATGCAAACCTGGACGAGAATGGCTAGAGTAAAAGAATAAAATAAAACACATATAACTCAGCTTCGTTGACATCTAGACAACAACCACGCAATTGTAACAGTATAGTTTCCACACTAAAAGAGGTACTTCTTGTTAGTTACGACAAATGATCGCCAGCATAATGTTAACGAAAGAAACGTTGAACTACCAATACTCGAGATAAGTAGTATCACTTAGAATATCACGTTATCATGTTAAAGGTATTCTGACAATTTTGAGGAGTGAATTGCAAAGTTGAGAATATCAACAATCTTATCCAGTTAAACATATTCTCTGTATTAATCTTTCGATTTTTGTAACATCCGTTTATTGTCTGTATGTAGATTAGTCCTAACCTTAGATGATCTCGATATTAATTCATTTTCATATCTTCATCATTACGTTACTATGTATGAATAACGTTTCAAATCAGATCGAACCTAATAAGAAATGATGAGATCATAATTTAGTCTCCCATGTAAACCGATATCAGAATAGTTATACAGAACAGAACTTATTTTTTATTTACATTAAACATATTCTCTGTATTAATCTTTCGATTTTTGTAACATCCGTTTATTGTCTGTATGTAGATTAGTCCTAACCTTAGATGATCTCGATATTAATTCATTTTCATATCTTCATCATTACGTTACTATGTATGAATAACGTTTCAAATCAGATCGAACCTAATAAGAAATGATGAGATCATAATTTAGTCTCCCATGTAAACCGATATCAGGATGGTTATACAGAACAGAACTTATTTTTTATTTACATTCTAGATTATTAATTCTCCAATTCATTATAAATTACGTCGTTATTTAATTGTATTAAAGTCCATTGTCTTCTCAAGTCTGAATATTTGTAATCTCAATATCATACTTAGTTTTCTATTTATTCGATCTGATTTATTACTATAGTTAAAAACTATCTAAGAATGTTCAAATTGAATATACGCCAATAATTGGTGAAAATACTGGAGATTTTATGCCATGTAAACGAGTATGTACGAATTTATCTCATTAATAAAACGAGATTGTAATTTACTAATAATATAATCAACATTTGTTGCGTTCATGTGTGTGTCTCGTTCTTCTCTTTGGCCGACGTATTATTAAGAACAGGCGATTGCTAACAGTAATTGAAATATAAATTGAAATAATTAAATTTTTTGTTTAATGTGTATTTGTAAATACATATTAATGTATTCATTTAATTTTAATGTCCCGTAAAATGCTAATTAAATTTTTTTTTAAATACAAACAAATTTTATCAAATTTATTTTGCTTTGTTATCATAAGTAAAAAACTTAATTAATACTTTGAAAATTTGCGTGATAAAAATTAATTTTTAGATGTATTTCTTTCTTTAGAACATTTTTTCAATTTTACAGAGCGGAAATATTACGCAATAATTATACAATATTTTTAAAAAATCAAATTTTATATAATTCTTATCAAAATTGTTTAATAACAAAAATATTTAAAACTAAAAATAAAGCACAATTTTATTGTAATATAGGTTTTAAAAGTAAAAAGAAATTCTTAGAATTAGTTATATTTGCACAACTAAATGCTTATACTAAAATTATTTACATATTAAGTTATATTTACAAACTAAATGTTAAATATTTTTATCCTTTTTTTTTTAATTTCAGTGTTACATCATGGGCAATATTATCTATTATTAATTATTGCTTAATCGTCTCTTAATAAGCTTTCAATTATTACTAATGTTGTTATCAATTATTCAGGTAAGCATTTTAAAGTTTCGTACAATGGTACCTGATGTAGCCTGTGCCTATATATTTCGCGGTCATCTTCACGAATTCTTCCAGCGTTCTCCTTTTCCTTAGTGTCTTTTTTTACTATTTTCACCTTTTACGACTCTCGTTCAGACTTTTCATGTTTCTTTTGTGCTTCTCATGTTTCTTTATCTCTTTTTTATTCTCCTATATTTATTTTACTAATCTAATTAATAAAATCGCATCATTTTCTCAATAATAAATTCACGTCCTCATTTTTAATTATCGCCGTTGGCCTGTTACCACTTGATTATTATAAGTAGCGGGATTCGACGGTGGGGATTGTAGAAGCCACGTTTCTTGAGCAACAGTCTTCTTGGTAGCATCGGGCACGATCAGTTACTGGTAGGACGCGTCTCTCTTCTCATCGATGATCGAAACCGTGAAACAAATCACGATCATACTTTCTCGGCATTCCTCGTTCAAGCGTGCTGAACTCGGCAGAAGGTCGCGGTCACGAGGTTTCTGAATTTGTGAAACTAACAATCTCGCAAGATTTCGATATTTTTAAAGAAAAGTGAGTATTCTACCAAAAATTAATATTTTAAAATTTTCTAGTTAATATGCCACAAGGTTTTTCAAAAACAAATAGTATTATGTATCAGCTCTTACGATATCTTGTAGTTATATGTATACACCAAAGTACACAAATTTGTACACCTCGCCTCAGTAATTCATAAAATTTTAACTTGATAAGACAGCAAACTGATTGAAAGCAATTATCATGTGTACTCGAAAATTTTGTTTACGTCGAAATTTACCGCAAACATGTAAGTTCCGGGGGGATCCCGTTTTCCAACAAATCGATTGTCTACACTAGTTTAGAGCATCGTTTGCCTACATTTTTGCCGACAGTACGTTTGCGCTCAAAAATTATTGCATATTGCTTGATTGCCTACCTACATGTACTATTCTCTGTTTTAAAACGTAAATTTTCTGCTTTAAAAACACAAATTCTTTGTTTTAAAACAAATTCTCTGCTTTGGGAGGAAATACCTTTAGGAGACTAAAAAAACGGCAATTTTCAAATATTTTTTAAATAAAAAATATTTATATTTGACTAATTATTTCAAAATTTTTTGTGCTACTTTGTCTATCTTTTAAGTATATAAATATATTTCTTTTTACAAAATATTAAAAAATACTAAAGCTGCAGCGCCGCAAATAACAGAGGTGGCGATGTGAGTTGCCAATCGGCGGGACACATAGCTCCTGTTATATTGATCTGAAACAGACAGAAAACATTTTTTCTAATTAATCAGATGTATACGCTCTATGTGAATATAAAAAAGTGAAAAAAAAGTAAAAATTGAAAAAATAACGCATGTTTGAAAAAAAATTTTGAATTTTTCACAAAATTTTCGTTGAAATTTTGCAATAAAAAACTTTTTTTAATAACTTTTATAAACATTTAGGTTCACATAGAAGGTAATTATAATAGCTTAATTGTATCTACAATTTGAAGAGGATTGGTTAAGTAGTTTCTGAGCTATCTTGTACGCCAATTTTAAAAATGACGTTTTGAGAAAAACGCGTTCGAAGTTTTGAAAGATAAAAACTATATGATTTCATTCTACGTGTGGCCACCTAATTATCTTTGAAGTAAATCAACACTCTCCAAAACATCTGGTCAGTTACCTGAGCAGATAATAATATCGGAGAAGGGATTATGAGAGAGGGGATTACAATAGGCGGATCCCCCTTTGTTCCGATCGTATGACTATTGGCACGCTCTGAAACTCCGAAAACTTAAATTTCATAGACTTAACATATCAAGCGTTTTTATAGAATATTTATATATCACTTTTCTTTTTTTTGACACATTTTCTTTTTCTTTTGTCAAAATTACAGTTTTATTGCCCGAACTCAAGCCGTTCTCGCCGCCGAACTACGAACAGATTTTGTACATTTTATTTCGTTACTTTATTTTATTTCGCCTACTCTATATTTTAGTACATTTTATTTCGTCACTTCATTTTATTTCGCCTACTCTATATTTTTTTATTTATTTATTTCATCACATCATTTCAAAAACACGACAACCGTTTATACATGTTTACTTTTATCTTTTAACTTTCATAATTTACTCATTTTATATAATGTTTACGCTATTACATGTCCACTTTCAACCTTGATGTTGGTTTCTTTCTTATCACGTCCTTATTTATCTATCTTCAATAATTATCTACATGTTTTAAATAATTGTTTGACTATGTTTTTTTGTTTCTCAATGTATCATATTTTGCTGTAACAATTTAATTTATAATATTTGTTTAGAAAATTTTTTTACAAATCGTCAAAAAACAATAATCAACATATTAAATATAAACACTACAGACTTTTCGACACCGATCGAGTCATTATCAATGTGATAAAAATTGAAATTACAAAGTAAACTTAGTCGTTATGAGTACATAAATAATTATAATAAATAATTATAAAAATAATAGAAAAAATGCATAAATTACTGTATCATATTCGAAAGTCCATGTGTTTTGTGGTTCATGATCGACAACTATTGTACATATTTGATTAGATGATTGAAACTTTATTCATCCGCAATAATTATTGAGTGTCCTACTGTATGGAATTCGGTCTTTATATAAATATGAGTTCTTAATAAATATGAGTCCAAAATACAAAATTAGATCTAAAAGAATCAAATGGTAAAAACGCAATCAAGATTTAACGTAGTCAAATGAAATAAAAAGAAGCAATAAAGCGATATGTGTCAAGAGACATCGTAACATAACAATTGTTATGTTAATAAGATACGTAAATAAGGACGTGAAAAAGAAGCAATAAAGCGATATGTTTCAAGAGACATTGTAACATAATACAATTGTTTTCCTCTCTTGACACATATCGCTTTATTGCTTCTTTTTATTTCATTCGACTGTTAAATCTTGATTTTTTACCATTTGATTCTTTTGGATCTAATTTTATATTTAATTACATACATGAGTGTCCTAAATTAACCCCTTGAGTGTCAGTGACGCACATATGCGCAGAAAAAAGTCGTGTCATTTTCGTCTCATGACGCATATGTGCGCATTTGAAAAAAAACATGTTTATACTTCATCGATTCGACTGTAATTTGTTAAATCATGGTTTTTGAGGTCGCTGAATCCAAATTTGAAATCGGATTTTCAAAATTCAAAATGGCGGATCCAATATGGCAGACGCAAATTCGAAAAATGGTTTGATTTCTACAAAAATTTGTATCTCCAATTTGTAAACCATGAATGGTTTGCTGAATTTTTATTTGTCATAATGTATCCGAATTTCAGATACCTAGAGTCAGGACTCAAATTCTAAATTCGCGATCACGAACATCTAGATACAAATTTTTGTAGAAATCAATCCATTTTTCGAATTTGCGTCCGCCATATTGGATCTGTCATTTTGAATTTTGAAAATCCGATTTCAGATTCGGATTCAGCGACCTCCAAAACCATAACACTAAAATTATAGGATAAATCAATGAAAATTTTTTTCCAAGACAAAAATGGCACGAAAAGCTGATTTTCGCCTGACAGCTAAGGGGTTAAAATACTACAGCAAGAAAGTTTTCAAAAGAATAAGATATAAAAGTATAAAACTTATAATTTATCGTTCCAAGCAATTTTTTAAATACAATGATTTAAGATCAAATCTCTGTGTAATTATAGATTACAGTTAAACGGCTATCAAGTTATATTTATCTATCCATGTGTTTTTCAGTTTAATTAGAAACTTAAGAGACTTAAATGATAGATATATAAAATTTAAAAATATTAGATTAAAATAAAAAAAAACATCGTGGCTCCGAGAATAAATCAAATATAAATGAAATATTTTACTACTACTTTGCCTATATGAAGTATTCCACGTCAAACCGGGTACCTTTGAAATATTATTATTTTTATTACTTCTTTTTAAATTTGCTGATATATTCTACAGATAAAAATATGAGACATTGGTCAGACACATATTTCGCGGAAAAATTTAAAATTGTCACATATTTGCAAACACATATTTTTATCTGTAAAATATATCAGCAAATTTAAAAAAAAATAACTCACATTTTTTACTTTATTGGTACACTAATGATTTAACGAGAATCTCGCCATTAAACAAGGAGTTCATTATATAAAACAATTTAGAAAATTAACATATGAAATTTCACTATTGGATATGGTGTATTGAAGAACTTACAATCTAAAAAAGAGATACCAGGATAATTGTATGGACTCTAATATCATGGAATAGCGACAAAGGTTAAAATTTATATTATATCAAACTGAAAAAAGCTCTGAACCGAAACATATTTGTATTATTTGTATTCTTATATCTTATTAAATATAATAACTACTGCATTATTGTAAATCCAATTGCTCAATTATTGGTCGTAACATTAATTTGATTTGCTGTACAAACTTTCGAGCGTTATATTATATTTAATTGTTGTACAGTCGAACCTCCGTAAAGTTAACCTCCGTAAAAGTCATGTCTTAACCTCCCACATAATAATCGAGCACATATGCTCGCGCATGCGCATTTGTTTAGTTTGACGAAGGTTGGTCGGTTCCGACAAGTTATTTTTATAGAGGTTTGACTGTATTTTATTTGTTATGTTTATCTACAGCGCGCGGCGGCAAATAATTCTTAACAAATATTACACCTAACACACGGTATTTCCTTTGCAAAAAAATAAAAAGTGATATTACGGCCAATGTAGGTATAATATCCGTTACTAGGTGATATACTTTAGTGATCACTTATAGAATAATTTGTTAAGTAGCTCGCGATTACATATGTTAATGTACTAATACAATGGCCATTATGTATTATTACACATTTTTACTTACAAGCATTTCAAAACATTTTTAAGATGCATTTTAGCATTTAATTATACATACTTCCTTATTATTCTTAAACTTGAATGCATCATCACATGAATATATGTATATTTAAGTTTTGTTTACTAATTAAGATTTTGTTTTTCTCTCTTTTTTGAGGTTTTTATATTAAAATAATGATTTCATAAATTAATTGTAATTCTATTGTTACTCAATAGTATATGTTATATGTACCATAGATTTTTAATACTGAACAATCTACTGAATAGTATATGCGGACGAAGTTATGTATACGTATGTCATATATACATTTGCATACATCCTGTAGTATTTTATTTTTTCGTTAATTTTGTATCCTAGTGATGTGTTTTTAAATCTATTTTTTGTAAAAAGTTACATTCATGTTTCTCTCTGAGCCATTATGCAGTTTCGACATTTTTAGAAATAATATTCTAAGTAATAAATGTTAACTGTAATCTATAATTAATAGGAATCTTATTAGACTGTAAGAACAATGTAATTTGCAATTAATTAGCCAACTTTAAGTTTATATTTCTCATAAATTAGTATGTGGAACGATAAATTGCAAATACTTCTATAACTTTTACTTATGTAAGTTTTTATATTACTTTTGTATAAGTTAATATTTTTGATAATCATTTGGTTATTTATTACATAGCTAATTTGGCATTTGGATAAAGAAGAACGAGCTAAATTGTCGGGAATTATCATCTTGGAATTTGCGTTACTTATGTAATTTCGATTTATATTTTATATTAATAAAGACCCGAATTGAAGAGTCAAAAAGTTTTATTTTTATTTTATTTATTTTGTTACATTCACACAAAAATAAAGAGTTTTCTGTGCATCCGAATAGCCCATGTACGCTCTGATGGACTTTTTTATATTTTTCATTAACATTTTAGGTCAAATCATTTTAATATCTTTAGCTTTTTAATCATTCATTTTAACGAAATATAATCTAATTGTTTTTTAATATATTTCTTATCTTTACTTTAATTTTATAAATTAATATTTAAAAAATAATTTTTATGCTTTTACATCACAAATAATAGATCTTAAAAATGAACAATATAATATATTATAGGGCCGTATATGTGAGATAAGACAAACTATAGAAATCAAATCCTTAAACGGTCTAGCTGGATCTTAAATGCTTGTATGATTCTTGTGTGAATTTATATACAACGTATGTAGTCCCCAGAAACTCGCGCCGAAATGATTTTTCGGTCTTGAAAACGGTAACTCTACTAAACTACAGCAGTAATATTTTAATATCTTTTATGCATATTATTGCGACTGAAGATTTTGTAAAGTCAAAACTACACCCAAAAAAAAAATAACCCGATAAGCGGGATATTACTCTTAGCATTTCCTCTAAACAAAAAATCTTAAATGAATCAGGCGCGTGTATTTATAACACGTATTCATCTATAAAAATGAGGACTCATGAGCTACGATCAAAAATAAATTCCTCTATAGAAAATTCTATCATAATAACTCGAATAGCCTTTTGAAATAAAAGAATATGCAAGATACTTCTTGTACCTCAAGACGTGCTATCCTAGCTACACATTACTGTATATATATATATCTCAAGAAGACTCCTATATTGAAAGGAATATTATTCTCTATAAACGAGAGTATTTTTTGGATTATGTAAAAACCACTTCCTCTAATAAGCATATGACAATCGGGTATATAACATACAGAAAAATATCATTCTATTGCCAAAAAAAGCAATTATTCATTTTGTTTTTCTTCTTTTAAGTAACGGTTACTTTCAATAAAGAATATTTTCTTGCTAGTAGTTTTAAAATGTATTCATCCCAAGTTTTAGAAGTACTTAATATCATATATTCAAAATAAAAATTTATTCTCTTTTGAAGTATATTATAAAATTTTATCGAAAAAAAGTTAGATTTGATTAACTTGAATATTTAATAATATATTGATATAAGAAAATTTATTTGATCAGAAAAATTTGGTATATTTCTTTCAGTTCTATACACAACAGATTTAGGAAAAGCGAAACATAGTTTAGAAACAAGAAATTTTTTTCTTGTTTGAAGTAATTCATATTTTATTTTAAATAAATATTTATTTTGGGACCAAATTATGCATACAACATGACTTTTATATTGTTCCAATAGTATTTTTTCATATAATATTTATCTTAATTATTTTGAATTAATAAATACCAGCGTGTTATTTCGTTTCTATGTAACCTCATCAAATATTAATAATATAAAACTGTCATCATGAAATTAAGAAGTAAGTTACAGTAGGAGGTATGCCGTTGGCAATGACTCGATCACAAGCGTGCGATTAGCTCAGTGTAAATGTATTGGGCTTGCCGTTCTAGGGATCGTAGATTCAAATCTTACCGGCGCCGGCGATGTAATGCGTTTTTCAATAATTAATTGTAATTAATAAGACGAAATATAAGTATGCGAAACAGTAAAAGTATAAATTAAACTAGAAAAATAAAAAGCAATAATAACAAAAGAATAATTTTTTTCATTAGGATATAACCATAATTTTTTTATTACAAGTAAATATGATATTTAATTCAAGCAAAGAGATTCTTCTATTATTAAAAGGATTGCAATCTTAAAGCCAACCCCTGTCATAGGTAAACGAAATTCCTCTACTTGGAGAGTATTCTCTCGATGTCATATATAAATGGAAAATCCTCTAACATTAATACGGAACCGCTAAACGGCAGAATATTTTTTTTTGGGTGTAGTTTCGTGGGATTTAACATACTTTTAACATTAAAATTATATATATATATATATACATATATATTATAATAGTTTATTATAACTTATGAAACGCGCGCCGAAATGACTTTCGATTTTAGCTCGAGTTAAGTTGATTACATTTGATTCTGGTTTTTGACAAGGCTAAGATCTCGGTAGTCTAGAAGCTTGGAACAACCAAAAAAAAAATATTCTACCGTTTAGCGGTTCCGTATTAATGTTAGAGGATTTTCCATTTATATATGACCTCGAGAGGATACTCTCCAAAGTAGAGGAATTTCGTTTATTTATGACAGGTTGGCTTTAAGATTGCAATCCTCTTAATAATAAAAGAATCTCTTTGCTTGAATTAAATATCATATTTACTTGTAATAAGAAAATTAAGGTTATATCTTAATGAAAAAAATAATTCTTTTGTTATTATTGCTTTTTATTTTTCAGTATTAATTTATACTTTTACTGTTTCGCATACTTATATTCCGTCTTATTAACTACAATTAATTATTGAAAAACGCATCGCATGGCCGACAAGATTTGAACCTACGATCCCTAGAACGGCAAGTCTGGAGGCCCGTCTATAATACACGGAGTAAGAAGTAAGAGTAAGAAATTGACCAATCACAGTCGATTATTCTTCTCGCATTCGACTGTGATTGGTCAATTTCTTACTCTTACTTCTTACTCCGTGTATTGTAGACGGGCCTTAATACATTTACACTGAGCTAATCGCACGCTTGTGATCGAGTCATTGCCAATTATACCTCCTATTGTAACCATTCTTAATTTCATGATGACAGTTTCATATTATTAATATTTGATGAGGATACATAGAAACGAAATAACACGCTGGTATTTATTAATTCAAAATAATTAAAATAAATATTATATGAAAAAACACCATTGTGGAACAATATAAAAGTCATGTTGCATGCACAATTTGGTCCCAAAATAAATATTTATTTAAATTGAAAATATGAATTACTTCAAACAAGAAAAAAATTTCTTGTTTC
>NW_017296157.1:2774604-2782726 GCF_001594075.2 Trachymyrmex cornetzi | reverse complement strand
TATATGATATTAAGTACTTCTAAAACTTGGGATGAATACATTTTAAAACTACTAGCAAGAAAATATTCTTTATTGAAAGTAACCGTTACTTAAAAGAAGAAAAACAAAATGAATAATTGCTTTTCTTGGCATTAAAATGATATTTTTCTGTATGTTATATACCTGATTGTCATATGCTTGTTAGAGGAATTCGTTCGTAATCCAAAAATGACACATGAGCTACGATCAAAAATAAATTCCTCTATAGAAAATTCTATCATAATAATTTGAATAGCCTTTTGAAATAAGAGGATGTACAAGAAGTATCTTGCATATTCTTTTATTTCAAAAGGCTATTCGAGTTATGATAGAATTTTCTATAGAGGAATTTATTTTTGATCGTAGCTCATGTGTCCTCATTTTTATAGATAAATACGTGTTATAAATACACGCGCCTGATTCATTTAAGATTTTTTGCTTAGAGAAAATGCTAACAGTAATTCCCCGCTTATCGGTAGAATATTTTTTTTTGACGCTCGCACGGAATGCAAGAGATCCGGGTTCGATTCCCGGCCGAGGTTATATTTTTCGCAATAAGAATTAATTATTTACAGGTTTTAATATGTTACTCAACATTATTAAGATCAAAACAATGAACAGATCCTGCTCGTCATTGAAAACACAATAACTAACTATAAATGACGGCCAAAGACGAGCGAATAATAAGATGTTAAAATATAATAAACTATTATTGTATAATAATTTTAATGTTAAAATTACATTAAATCACGCGAAACTAGTTTCGACTTTACAAAGTTTTCATCAGTCGCAATAATATGCATAAAAGATGTTAAAATATTACTGCGGTAGTTTAGTAGAGTTACCGTTTTCAAGACCGAAAATCATTTCGGTGCTCATTTCTGAAGACTACATACGTACCTATATAAATCCACACAAGAATCATACAAGCATTTAAGATTCAGCTAGACCGTTTAAGGCTTTGATATTTCTTAAAAATGAAAATAAAATGTTATTATATTCTTTTATATTTCAGACTAAATTATTACACAGAGTTTCTGATAAACAGAAATTATCTGTATCGAGAGCCAACTCTAGCTTCTGAAAATTACATTATCAACAATTACATCACCATGACTAGTCTTATCAAACTTGTCGTTAGCAATTATAATGAAGTTCTAAAAAATGTCAAAGGTAAGTTTTTTTTAACAAAATAGTACTAAATTTATTGTAAGATATATATCAATATACAATTTATAGAGAATATTTTTCTTAATAAAATATCTAAATTAAAGACTTGCAAAATATTCTAAATATTATTTATATGATTATATATTATATTTATATATAATTATTCTATTCATATGATTATATATTATAAAATGTATTTAAAATAAATTTTGTGTAATTTGTATGACTATGCTAAAATAGCACAAGGTATTTTTTATATACCTACCTATAGGCAAGTTGACGTTATTTGTTATTTTTACATAAAAAAGCAGACGTTTTTTTAATGAAATTAAATAACGACAACAGCTTACTAGATTTAGTAAGCTGTTGTCGTTATTTAATATAGCTGTTGCATATTAGTCATATGCATTAATAATGTTCAATACATTCAATATACAGTCAATTTTTCTGTAATACTTAAGAAACTTAATTTTTATTGTAATTAATTATACGATCTAATTGGTTTTAACTTTATGCGAGGAATAGAAAAAATCTGTGAATTGCGCGACTAATCATATGTTGTGTGTGTGTGTGTTTGTGTGTGTGTGTGTGTGTGTGTGGTGTGTGCGCGCGCGCGCGCGCGTGTGTGTGTGTGTGTGAATGCAAAATAGTGAAAATAAAAATAGGAGCGTACATCGAAGATAAAGGGGGGGGGGAGAGTAACAGAAGTGCAAACGAAACTTCTATAGGAGACAAAAATTGAAACGATGAAACGTAAAAGAAGCGTAAACACCTTTTTATTTGCACTCCAATTTTTATTTTCGCCAGGGAATAAATCAAAATCATCAGTTTGAACCGTGTATGTAATAGCTGAAAAGAACTCAATTAAGTCAAAACGCGAGTTTTGCATCATTAAAATGGAAATATGCATTTCTTATTAAACTGACATTTTAAATAATTTTTCCGCCTATTTATCCTTGTATTTGCATTTCAATACGAACCACTTCATATATTTAGTTTTTAATAAACTATCAATATAAAATCGTATATAGGACTGTATCTGTAAGAAACACAACCTATAAAAATCAATACCTTAAACAGTTTAGCTGCATGGATCTTAAGTACTTATATAATTCTGTATGAATTTATACACGTATGTAATCCTTTAAAATGCGCGCCGAAATAATTTTGCGGTCTTGAAAAAACACAAACTCTATTAAACTATCGCAATAATATCACGAGTTACGCTTTATAGTAGATGAAGGTCACCGATACCGACATACCACTTTGTTTTTAGACAATATTTCTTAAAAAAAAGGTAAAAATACAACTTCAAAAACATAAATACAAAGTAAAAAGTGTCCTCTATTAGATAGTACAAGCAATTGGATAGTATAAGCAATTTATAATACTGTTAGCAATTTTGCAATAATTAAGTTTTTCGTAAGTTATGCAAAAATGAGCGTCTGACAAAATGGGCTCCAAAACTGACATAGTAGGCAATAATACCAACATTCCTATTTTATAAATAAAGATATATTTTATTTTGTAAAGAAAACTAATTTATAAAACTATAAACATTTAAAATGACATAATATTATCAATAATATAGTTACTATTATTTTAATTACGCAATTTACAAAAGAACACCGTAAGAATTTTCTTCTCGGATTCATAGAATTGGTTTTTAGCTGATTTGGTATAGAAATAAGCCACAAATATATGAATTATGAGTTTGTACTTCTTTAATTAGCTAAACAGATCATGATTTTATTAGTATTAATAAAGTGCAATAGTTAGTTTCTGAGAAATAAGGGGGTGTCACTTTAGGAGACCTATGTCAGTATCGGCGACTTTCCTCTATTATTATAGTATTGTTAGTCAATCTGATTTCTATAGATTGTGTTTAACAAACAATTTTTATGTTACATTCCAATAATACGATTTACCATAATTATTACGCTTTTTTTAGAGGTGTCAAAGGGTTTGATACAGTATCAGTGCGCTCCTCGCTCTGATAAAGTGAACGTCAAGGTTTACAAAACGTTTGATATTAGCAATAGCACGATACTGCGATAATCCGCAAACCTTTTGACACTTCTGAAGAAAATACACGTAAAATCTTTAAAAGTATCATGGTTTTATTTTATTGCAAAAAATGTGCATTATTTATTATTATGTCTGTTAGACATTTATTATTATAAATAAACACATACATAAAAGAAACATTATACTTTTTGAAAATTTGTCAAAAATAAATTACATTTATTTACAACAGATCCAATGGTAGATACTTGGCCTTTAATGGAATCTCCAGGTCCTATGTTATGTATTGTTGGCGCGTATTTGCTATTTGTTTTAAAAGTTGGTCCAAAAATGATGGAAAAAAGACCAGCTTTTGAGCTAAATGCCGTTATGATTGGATATAACGCATTTCAAGTACTTTTCAGTATTTGGTTGACAACTTTGGTAAGTTTAATTTTTTATAGTCCATGTAATTTATTTCATTATTTAAAAACAGGAAAAGTATCATAATATCTAAACATTCCGTGCAGCAATTTTGTTTTATTTAATCAAACTATCAGTTTGTCACGTATATTTTAAGATAAATAATAATCTGTACATATACAAAATATTCATGGATTTCAGGCATTGGACGTCGATATTAAATACTTATTGCCTGTTCATGGATATGATAATCGTTTTTCACCTCATTCACAAAACACGAACGTACAAATGAAGGTAAATATTTTCTTTGTAAAATTTTTAACAATATTGAATTTTAATTCTTATCTATATTAATAAATAATATATATTTCTAAATATTATATGTCGAATATACAGATATCACGAGGCGCTTGGTGGTATTTTTTCGCAAAAGTTATCGAACTTCTGGACACGGTAAGTAAATATTTATATCAATATAAATATTAGATAATGGCTCATAAATATCAAAATATAAAATTTAATTAAAAACAGCTCCAAGCCAATAGAAAACACATATTGTAACATATAATACAAAAGTTCAAAGTTAACAATAAATATATAATAAAACTAAAATGACATTAAACAACATACATATATTGAGAAAAAACCTAACGTTTCGACCTCCTTCGGGTCATTTAATCAAATTTAAATTTAAAAATATGTATAACTAGCCGCTGAACATATAAACAAATTAACATAAATACATAATCGGAAACTAATTATAAAAAGACCTTCATTATTAAGGCTATTATCTTATAAATATGTGGTCGACGCAAAGTAGATCTTGAATATTATGCCAAATAATTATTCATACGTATCCATCAACGCAACATATGCAGTATAAATCGTCAAATTTCGGATGTACATCATATAAGTTACATAATAAATGAAGTTGACGACAAATCAAAACCTTTAACAAGCCAGTGAACACTAGTTATGTCCTTCACATAATTTAAATTCCGGTTTCTAAATATAAAATAGAATAAATTTACAATATTAAGAATTCGTTGTTAGCAATATTACCTAAGTATAAGGGTATTCAGGTCTATGACGGTCAAAGCTAGATTTTTTTTGTCAATTTAATTTAACTTGTGATATTATTGCAGTAGTTTAATTACGTTAGATAAAGTCCGGAAAAATTTCGGCGCGCAGTTTGAATAACTACAAAAATATGATATATATTTACCCGAAGGAAGTCGAAACGTTAGGTTTTTTCTCAATATATGTATGTTGTTTAATGTCATTTTAGTTTTATTATATATTTATTGTTAACTTTGAACTTTTGTATTATATGTTACAATATGTGTTTTCTATTGGCTTGGAGCTGTTCTTAATTAAATTTATATCAATAAAATTATTTGATAAATTAAAAATTAAAACGTTTACGTTAATTAACTCATAAAGATTTAATAAGACAATAATGTATATATCATGCTTCCGTTATTAAAAATGGCATCATTATGTCACTATTTACTCAAGGAAAGCTATTGTAACCATATATTGTGAAATACGAACAAAGCGTTTTCTTAACTTGGTTATCGGAAAAGCATTTACTAATTGTTCACATTACTTTTAATAAATTTAACAATCTTTTTTAAATACGGTCTTCAGGATCATAATATCAACGTATATGTGTCATAAAAAAATGTTTAAATACTTAAAACACAAGCATATTTAACATAGAAATGATACAAGGAATACATCTCTCTCGTAAACAATATTTACATAATAACAATTATAAATGTAATAAAATATAAGAATAAAGCACTTAAATAAAAAATTAATAAAAACTTTATTTTAAAAATATCTAAATGTAAAAGAAAAAATATAACTCCTAATGTGTTGTGCTGTTCAAGGTATTTTTCGTGTTGAGAAAGAAGCAAAATCAAATTACTTTTCTTCATGTTTTTCACCATTCTACAACGGCCGTTTTTTCATGGTGCTATTTAAAATTCCTTCCTGGTGAACAAGGCATCGTTATTGGTTTCTTAAACTCCACAGTCCATATCATTATGTACAGTTATTATCTCATCGCAGCACTTGGGCCTAAATACAGAAAATATATCTGGTGGAAAAAATATATGACTTGGATTCAGTTGGTAATTATGATTGATTATACATATTTGACAATCGAAGCAAATTGTAAAGTTTTTAATACCTTATTATTATCTATTTTTTAGTTCTGGGCCACCATGTGTATATAAAGATGTATATATAATATAATATATATAATAGTATATATTTTTATATTATATTCAATAATAATAATTTTTACGTATATAATATATTTATGATAGAATTTTATTTATTGTTTACTTACTTTAAAAGTGACACAATTCAATAAACGTAATTTTCAAGTTATTACCATAAATGAGTGATAGATGAACATTATCCTATCAAAAATAAACTAACTTTATTTCATAAAATATCATCCAAATGTCAACTAAAATAAGATGATTTTTTAAAAATTGTCAAAATTGTTTCAACTCAAAAAGAATGATTCAAAAGATTCTTTAAGGATTTTAAAATGAAAAATAACAATATTAATATTTGATCATGTTAAGAATTCATTTTTTGTATCAATATAATTTGATTAATTAATACTTTTCAGTCAAGTTAAAAAATAGTTTCTTCTCTTTTCTAAGAAACTTAACTTTATAAGTTTTGTTATTTTTTAAGTAAGGAGCAATATAAGTATTTATTTTTCTTATTCTTTTTCATTAATGTCATAAATAGTATTCATTTAATTTGTTTAATAAATTATTATTTTAATCTTTTATTGAATCAAGTAAACAGATCGCGGAAACATCGCTACAAATCAAATTTAATAATTCTCTTTCAAATTTCAGATGCAGTTTGGTTTAATGTTAGTTTACCTAGTATTAACGTTGATCATGGATTGTCGAACATCAAAAGCTTTAACTTATTTCTTCACAACAATTGTAATAATTTTCATATATCTATTTAGTGACTTTTATCGTCAGGCTTATAAGAAGAAAGTTACATAATAATAAATGTTAAGTCTCGCAAATAACCATAAATACAAAACAATTTTTTTAAATTCATTTATGTTGCGAAAACTTTATATAAATAATAAGAGTGTTGAGATTAATAAGAGTAAGACAGCGCGGAACGAAACAACTGTAGCCTACAATGATGCAGCAACTATGTCATTGATTTTTACAATGAAAAAACTCATTGGAAATGAGTAAAAAATAATGTACATATAGATGTAAGTAAATAAAAATCTTCTTCCAAGAATTGTTTATGAATTTGTTATTTCAATAACATTATTGATTATATGTTCTGTATAATTAACCATTACCATCAATACTTAATCTTGTTAATAATAACCATTTAATTATTTTATTGCATGCTAATTTTTTGTAGATCTGTTTATTCTATTCAATTCACATATATAGTATACAAATCACTTTTAATACTTTCCAGTCTATCTACGTAATTGCATCATCTAATTACGACAAAACTATGGCTATAATCCACAAATTAACCTGCACATTTTTTTCATCATAAATATATATATTGTTCAAATTGTATCTACTGTTTAATTATGTGTATAATTGTTACCAAGCAATTTTACTTTATATCTTAATCTATAACAATTACATGCAATAATAATAAGGCATGTGTATTTCAATAATACTAACGTCTTACACGATAGCACTCGTGCCATCAACGGACCGCAAAGTCTTAACAAATGTCTCGACTCTCGATATAAGCAGACAATTAAAATGTCTATGCATATATTCATTAAAATTTTAAATCGCTCCTTTAAATTTTCTAATTATCTTCTTGATATCAATAATCACAATTGATAAATATCATAAAATATAGATCAAAATCCGATTGATATGATTAAAAAATAAGATGGTAAAACGGAAAAAACACATGTATAAAAGCAACGTTAAGACTTTCGAGATAATTTATTTAAAATTGTTTAAAATTTACTATAACAAAAATTTTTTTAACAGTATAATACATTAATTATTAGTAAAAAAAGTAGACGATCTCCCAAAATTTTATTAAAATTTATCTAATTTAAATGTGTTCTTTCACAAAAGAATAATTTTCTCAATGCAAAGCTAGTTAAATAATTTATAATTAAGTTATGTATGCAAAAATGATAATGTTGCTGTTGATAAATGGTTTTATACTTATTCCAAGACATAAGAATTTCTAATGTTTATATATGTCAGAGGTGAACTAAAAGATCATTTCTAATTATTATTGGAAAATACATGTTTTAAGATTACGTCAGATTTAAGATTCGAATTTGATTAAATTTTACAGGAAGAAATAATTAAAACGTCATTTGATAATTTAGCAAAATTAGATCTAATCAAAGTTTTAGATTTAGTAATTAATATACGTTAATATATAAAAAATAGAAAAAAGTCATTGGCGTTGAGGTCAAGTTATAACAATATTATATATATATATATATATA
>NW_017296157.1:2717570-2773857 GCF_001594075.2 Trachymyrmex cornetzi | reverse complement strand
TGTACAACATCCATATTGTACAATTACATTTAAACAATAAAGTATCGATATATTATCTAAATTGCTAATTTTAAACCATTATATTTAAAGAAGTATATCGTGCTAAACAACAATTATAGCAAATACTTTTATGTATATAACTTATTTCTTTGAGAACTTTTTAACTATGACATTTTGATTCGCAAATTTGGAATATATCCTATGTACTACATTCTCATAACTATGAAGACATGTTTTAATACTGTAAACATAAATTTATAAAGAATATTGAAGAATACCAACATTAGAAAAAGAATACCGAAGATGTATTTGCAATACCTGCATCTTTTAGACTGATCTTATTTCAGCATGAAAAAAGTAACTGAAACGTTACAAGTGTTACTTTTTAAGTAAGGTAACGGTAAGAGTTATTTTTAAGATTCAGTAACTATCGTAACTAATTACTTTTGAAAAGTAACTTGCCATTCTCTGATATTAATGATCTCCAATATCTATTCAATACACGATCAAGTTGAATTCTGTAAACGTAATTAATTACAGTTACATTAGTAATACGATCCAATTGTTTGACAAAGTAAAGAAAGAATCAACGAATCGCGCGATGTACTCTTGTGAATGCGAATGTGTCAGAAATCATTAATTTTACACGCACACAGTATGAAACTATTTGTAATTCTAAAAGATTTAAAATTATATGCAACGGATAATATCATTTTGTCGACATTTCTTTTCACTCACTTAAATTACCGCGAAGACTAATGAACATGATATAAATATAATGCATTTCAAATATACTTATTTGTAAAACATCGTGTAAATCACAATTAGAAACGTAATAATATTATTTTGTTTTATGTACATTATTTATAATACTAATACTTTGTTGTGTAAATATAATAACTAAAACCGCAATAATCCGTCTACAATAATACTTCACAGATAAATTTTAACTTATTATTTTCTTATTTTAATAATACAATTTTCCGCGATTATTACGCTTTTTATTTTATTTACATTGTATACATAATTTATTATTGTACTTGTTGTGCACTCATCATTACAAACACATAAATATACACACAAACGGTTCACTTTTTGAAAATTTGTCAAAAATAAATATGTTATATTCTTCTACGAAAGGTACTTGGATAAATATTAATAATAATAGGGTATATCCTATTATCAGGTATGAACGGGTCGGCGCGGCGTTTCGATTGTGGCGCTATAAAGTCGCTCGTCTATAGGAGCTCTAAATATGATGGAAAAAAGTCAACGTTTCAACTGAAATTTGTTATGATTGGAAGGATACAACGTATTTTAAGTGTTTTCCGTATTTGTTTGATATATTGGCTAAGTTTAAGGAGGAACGTCATCTTGGAAAGTTAAAAAAATAAAAATTTTTATTTTGTCTTAAACAACACTTTATAATCTTAAAAACAAGATACAATTTTCAATACGAAATTGAACTTTTAAAATAAGTTTAAAGCCGATTTGATGAAGCGCGTCGCAACGTCAGCGTTTTAGAACGATTCGAAACAACTCAAAACATTTGAATTTATAAAGTACGTATAAAAAAGACATTTAAAGACAAAGTATAAGTTTCAGTATACTTGGCACAAAGCAGCATAGATGGCACTAAAATTCTTTTTAAATTTTATATATGAAATGTCGTAAAGCAAAACTTGAAACGCGTTTTTCTTGAAATCACTTTTTCAAATTGGTTAGCAACATAACTGTAACAATTTTTATTCAATTCACTTGAAATTTGAAAAGGATTTTCTATGCTAGCTTCTCTACAGAAATATGGATTTTGCGATTTATTGAAATATTTATTTTTTGTTGCAGAAAATTTTTAGTTCCTTGGCTAAAAATGATTATTACCTTGTTTCAAATGACTGTTATATTTCCACAAAAAACATATTTTAACATATCCGTATGTATTTTCAAAGTAAATATCATCTAGATTATAAAAATGTTTGGTTTACTTATCCTGGTTCACTGTTCACGATAGTGAACTGCTAGCAGCGGAGAATAGGATTTTTTAATAATAACAAGGTTGAAAAAGCTCCAGTGTCGTCATTTTATTTTAATACAATATGTAAAAAAATTTTATTTATTTTGATATACATATGTAGAGTTAAGAGCTTAAAATAGATTAATTTCTTTTATAATTTACTTTAAAAAATTCACAAAATTACACATGATATTCGGATCTCCATTTCAGAATGGTGTTCCTCTCCTTTAAAGATGTATCTGAGTCATTCTTACAAATGTGTTAATATTTACACTTTAAGCTATATATATATATATGTATATATAAAGTTATGTTCATATCATTCTATTTTTATTGTACAACACATTTTTATAGTTTATATATTGTATTTTTGTTTATATTTATATTAAGTTATATATTGTATTTTTGTTTATATATTAAGTTATTATTTTTATTGTTATATACTAATAATTTAAAAATAATAACAATAATTTTTTTATAAATACTTTAAGTATTCAAAATAACTTATGCAAAGTTTTATTGCGATTTACTGATTGGTTATTAAGATTTAAAATAAATAAACATTTTGTTTATTTATTAGACAACTAATCCATACATTGCATCGTAACTTTACATTAATAATTGTAAATACATAAAGTACTTCTGAAACATTATACATATATATTCATATTCACACATACACATTTCTATTAGAGGACAGATTTAAAAACTGTTACTACTAATTTTTTTAAATAACTTGTGATCCAAATAGTAAATTATCACCAATAAAATTTGTTATATTATTTCTTAATGCAATTTAGAATAATCTGTAATTTTTCATAATTTTGTTATCATTTTGAAACATTTTAGATATACATCCTTAATTCTCTTTAATTCATATAATCTATCCCATTAGTGTTTAATATTAAAAACTAGAAAAGTTTTATGATATATATAAATATTACGTGTACCACATTTTTTCGTATTTTATATTCAAAAGAGTGTCATACAAACCATTTAAAAAGAATCCGCAAAGAAGATGTTCTTATAGGTAATATACATTTATTAATTGAATGTTTGAATAGTTTAAAAATTATAACTTATATACTAAATATTATTCAAACTGATAACTTTCTGGTAGAAATTATTTAATTCTAATTAACATTTTTAACTACAACCACGAAACTAATTGTCAGAACAGTGCTCGATTATGACGTACTGACAATTAGTTCATTAAAAAGAATTATCTATTTAATATAAGTATTTAATATACTTTTTATGCTTTATAATATACTCTAATGTTACATTTAAAAAAAGATGCATTCAAGAAAAATAATTTAATTTATTAAAGATGATGCAAACAATCAACAGATACTTTTCCAATGACCAAGTTAGCTAAATGCTTTGTTCATATTTCACAATATGGTTGCAATAGCTTTTCTCGAGTAAATGGCGAAACAATGGTGCCACTTTTAATTGATAACGGAAGCATGATATTCGCTTTATTGTCTCATGAAACTTTTATGAGTTAGTTAATAAATACTTTAATTTTTTATTAATCAATTCATTTCATTATAATGAATATTTATTTATTGTATCCAAAAGCTCAATAAGCTCTATAATTTTAATACAAATTAATAGATTAAATTGCATTTAACCTATTATCATTTTATTTAAATTCTACATGTATCAATCTCCATTTTTAATAATTTATATATTATATATATAATTGTTTTGCAGTAATACACGCGTAATACTTTGTAGTAATAAAACCATAATTTTTAACACCCGAAAAACGGTTTGAAAAATTATTTATATTATTTTGTACTTAAAACACAAAAAACATTTTATTATCGAAATAATACACGAATTCATTGTAAACGACATTATATATCACATTTATATGCATGTATAACTAAAAGAAATACAATTAAAAATTGTTTTTAATTAAAAAATTTTTATTTTGTTTTTACAAATTTATTTCTTTTATTATAATAAATTTTATAGAAATCTCTTTAAAATAACAATTGTTAATAAAATTATACATTTTAAGATATAAATAAATATGTTTGTTTTAAATGCAATATAAGAAAATATTTAAATAAAAAAACAAAAAATTTTATTTAAAATATGTATAAAAATTAAGAAAACATGACTTCTAGTGCTTTTTTGTTTTAAATATTTGTTTTGAGAAAGAAGCAAAATCAAATTGCTGTGCTTCATGTTTTTCCTAATACTGTAATGACTTTCTTTTTGTGGTACTATTTAAAATTTCTGCTTAGTGAACAATGTATCATCATTGGTTTTTTTTAATTCCGTGTGTGGTTCATGTTATTAGGTACAGTTATTATCTTAGGTGTATGTGTGTCAGTATTTGGCCCTAAGTATAAAAAATATCTCTATGTGAAAGAAATAAATACTTGGATTTATCTGATAATTATTAATTGAATCAAATTAGTATTAATTACACAATTGCCTATCAAAAAAAATTATAGATTTTTTAATACCTTATATTATTATCAATTTTTATCGATTTACTAAAATTAATAAAAGTTTATATTTTTATAATATTTAAATATAATGATTTTTTTATATTATTATGTTTGATCTTATAATTGTTATGACATGACAACATTTTATCACATAAGTATATGCTTTATTTTTCTTAGTGTAGTCATTCTTTTTATTAATATTATAAAAAGTATCTACTCTGTCAATTTCTTGGTATAAAATCTCCTTTTTTGGATTGAATCTTCAAAATGATGTGAAATTTTATTACAAATAAGTGAAAACTTGCCACTCTTATTCAAGAGTGCAAATGCTTTCATTCTTTTTCAATAGTAACATATTTCTTTTGGATATAATTTTTTTGGAGTTAAGATTTCTCTCTCTCTCTCTCTCTCTCTCATTGTACGAAATTTAGATAAGAGTATTTAATTTATTTAATAAATTTTTATTTTTATTTGCCCTATTAAATAAACACATCGAAGAGAAACAATAATTAACTAAATCAAATTAAAAAACTAGAATTCTCTTGTAAATTTCGGCTACACTACATTTTTCAATAAACTTTTAACATTTAACAACGACCCGGGAATAATAGTCACTTAACGTTCTTTACGTAAATATAATCACCTGGACTATTTTTATTAAATGTCACTATTATTAATTATGTATAATCGTATATTTTTAACTGTTCAATTAGTGTAAGTCCTAACAATTCAGATTATATTATGCATATTACCTAATATTTTCTTAAAAAATTAAGAGAAAATAAAAAATATGAGTGAATTCTCTCAATTAGTAAAAAAAACCTACTGCAATTGATAATGAATTTTATTTTCTCGCTAGTTGGATATATATATATATATAAATCATCATAGATAATAATTATTCCTTGATTAAATATTTTGCAACGGCAACAAACCAATGTTTGATACTTATTTTTTAAAGCATATATCAGTAATCACATTACTTTTTGCTGATGATAATCCCTCCACAAGTATGATCTTGAAGTGGAGGGGCTTAGTACCTTGAAGGACTCAATATCTTAACGATGGCGGGAAAGCTAATGTGTTCATCGCCTCTGAACTGAATAAACAAATCGCAATTGATTCGTCAATTCAACATCGTCGCGTATCAACTTCGGAAGTGCTGTATAAAATATTGTGCTATTTTAATAATTAGTATATCTGTGTCCTTTATGTGTTCTCTAGTGCGATTGCTATTATAGGAGACAGTCCTTGCTCATTACATCTCACTGTGAGTAGACATTTGCGTATCAGTGGAGAATGGAAAGATTAATAAAGAGATCGATCTTTTCTTTCTCCTCTTATCATGGATTGAGCTTGCTTTTCTTTGAAAATTCTTTTCTATCAGATATTAATTTATCACTTTATTACAAAAATTAATTTTTGTCTGGTTAAATCGAACAGGTTATTTGTCAGTTATTTGCCAATCCGAATTTAGATGATGTAGTTATCGCTCATAATTTTTTTGCAAATAAAATCTAATAATATATAAACACGTTAATTTAAATTTTACAGATATATATAAAATTATATAGATGTATATTTATTAAAGTTCATAAATTATTCTGTTACGTTTGAATATATGTGTAAAATTTGAATACAATTTTCTTATTGGTTTAAAAATTATTTAACTTTTTTGTTTATTTTTATTTTTATGTAAAATCATGTTTTGTACTTATTTGCATTTCATAAGGAAGTGACATTAAAAATTAAATCAAGTTTTAAACATTTACTGATCAAACAATAATAAATATTCGTACGAAAGTTAATTTGGATCACACTTACTCGTGTAAAAATTATTGAACTAAAATTGCATTGAAAAATATAATCATTTATATAATTCCTAGTTTGCCGTATAAAGTATTGGCAATTACAGTGTTTTTGTGAGTGTCACATCGAGTGTTACAGAATTGACTCAACAATCCAAAAAAAGGTAACGGGTTCAATTGAGTTTTATATATTACTATGTCATATACGAAAAACATCTATTTTAGTCTTTAATCAAAATGTTTATTAAAATAATTTAGAAAATTATACGACTCGGAAAGTTGTATTAAGAGAATTCAACAAAACTGTACCTGGACAGCCTGTGACAAGGATTAGTTTTAAGAAAAGCATCGGGTGCCAACAAAGCCACTTTATAGTGAATATTGCTCAACACTGTCTATCAATTTCTTATTTATATAAAATTAATAATCATTCTCTTTCCTATATTTACAATTACATTAAAGTCATTAAAGTAAAATTCTTGATTTTCGAAATATAAATTTCTATTATATCTTGTTTAAAACTATTTTACCATGTATAGATAATGTGTGAGAGTGTCAAAATTATTTTAAATAATTAAAATAAATAATTAAATCAGTTTGATTAAATTAATTAATAAATTTGAAATAATTACGTTAAATAATATATGAATAATTGAAATAGGTGTAACAAAACTAGAAATATGTCGATAGTGAATTAAGTCTCAATAATTATATTTTTAAATCGTGATAAAAAAGGCAATAGGAATTATCACAAGAAGTAATTGCGTAGTGTCAAATATTAAAATTAATTATCTTACATACAATGTAACAATAATTTAAAAAACTTGAACGTTTCGGTTCGTAATTTGGGCCATCCTTACAAAATGATGTTAAAACATTGTATCATCACAGACGTGATCTTAAAATTATATATGATATAATGTGTGTGTGTGTGTGTGTGTGTGTTTTATTATTATGTTAATAGAAGGAGTCCATCAATTTATTGTTCTTATTCTAATTTATTAATTATATTTCTGTTTCTTTCAAATAAGGAAATAAAATTTTGCGATTGTTGAAAAATAAAATAAACAATTACAACAATGCATTATATTAATAATATACTTTTATTCTACAACAAATTACACGCATATAATATATAATATATAATACAAAGTTGCGATCGACATAATTAGTTATTCATCCATATGAGGTCGCAGTACTTGAGCGCACAATCGACCAATAATTCTAGTGATTCTTCAAAAATGAATCACTTGAGTCAAAAGAAGTACAAAGCAATTGATAATTATTTGTAATATAACAATTCCACTTTAATATTTTTAAGGATTAACCGAACACCAAACCTTATATGTATCGCACTCTTACTTAAAAAATGATACAACTAAAGCGATTTTTAAATTATTATCTTGAATGAATTAAATAAACATTATTTTATCAGTCACCAAAAATGAACTAACTTGACTTCATAAAAAACGTTTCACATCAAAAAGGATAATTTCTTAAGGATTGTAAAATAAAAATGAACAAAAATGATATTTGATCATGTTAAGAATATATTCTTTTTGCTATTATTATTTGATAAGTCTATAATTTTCTGTTAATCAAAAAAATAGTTTTTCTGGAAAATTTAATTCTTTTATTACGTCATTTTTTAAATAAATGAGCGATATATTTTCTTGTCCCCAAAGGTATATTAAAATTATTATTCAAATATAAAATAAGAAAAAGAAGAAAGAAGAAAAAAAATTATGGTATTTTTTATGAGGCATTCGCAATTAGCGCAAATTAACAAGCAAACTTAAAGCCATATTCTTTGGATTTAATTAATCATTATTTTGGATATTAACGCTTTATACGACGTATATCCGAAATTTATTTTCTTAGATTAAATATTTACTCTTTGTTATTTGCATTTTTGAGAGAGAAATTAATTTTCAATTTTCATGTAAAAACTTAATTAATAAAAAAATGTAATGGAACAATCTCAATCGATTGCAGCGCCACAAATATACTTTTATTGAAATGATTTAAATAATATGGAAGAAGCTCTTTTAATAAATTAAAGCAATATAAGCATCTAATTTTAGTAAATATTTTTAAGTAAACTAGAAATTAAGTAAACAGTTTTATAAAATAAAGTTTTAAAATTAAAAGTAATACATTTTTTATTAAAAAAAGTAGTCAAAGTTTGGGAAGTATGTTGCTTGAGCTAAGAAAAATCCAAATATAAAAATATAAATGTTAATAAAATAATAAGAAATAATCAATTCTTGAATGTCTAATTTATCTAAACTCTTACCTAAATAATATCTAATCTTGAAAATTAAATGTTACATACAGTTTCTCATTTAAAAAGCAGCTATAACAATAAAATATTCTTAAGTTGCTTCTCTATTTCTTAACTACGTTCAGTTAATTGACATATTTAAAGTTTATGAATATTGTTAATATCACGTATCTATATATCATTGTTACTCTATTCAAAATAACGATTAATCATATATACTTCCTATTCTTACAGGACCTGACATCTACAATTGTTTGACATACAAATTTGATTATTGACTTTTCGAACACATTTGACGCGTAACTTGTGGTAAACCATTATTCGAAATTATCTTGAACGCATATGTATATCATGCATACATCTATTATGTACAAACAGCTACTATAATGACGTCTAATGAAGATATTTTCTAATAAAGATATTTTCTCAAGAGAATTTTAAATTATTTTCTTTTTCGATCATTTTTTCAACAATCAAGAAATTTAATAATTTTTAATTTTTTTCCGTATTTATAAGATTTTGACAATAATTCTAAGTTCCAATTATAGCTAAAATTTATAGTTTTGTAAAATTTATTTTACAAATAACTTAAAATTGTATGAATCATGCTTATTTAAACGATATATCTCTCATATTTATATATATAAAACTAACATTTTTAATAAATCAAAAATTTTATTCTTTTCCCCATATAAGGTATTATTAATTATCGACTGTACATTTTAAACAGTGCTCAAATACACAAAAGAAAGCCATACACAGATGAAATATGCATCGTAAAATTGCCAAATAATGAATACAAAGCGAACATAAAATGGAGAAAAGTTTTACATTATTATAAATTTAAAATGCACTCTTAAAAATATCTCTCGCCAAACTCTTTATTAATACTCATAAATAGTTGATTTATACATTGAACTAATACGTGCCATAATAATAATACGTGCCATAATATTAATACGTGCCATAATTATTATCGTTTTGCAAAACAATAATAATTAAGGCACGTATTATTTAATAATATCCTAGTACCATGGTTAAGTCTATATCATGTGATAATAATCACAAGATACGTCGCTTATGACATAAAGATACAAAACTATTAGCTTGCCATCACAGTGATCCACTCATTTCCGTTTGTACCTTCTTTACGATCACAATTTAATTCGCGATTATATTGTTAGAACTAAATCGGCATAATCTTATATAGGAGACTACTGTTGTCAATACACTTATTGCTGTGAAGTTACTAAACCAATCGTGACAGACCATCAGAAACGAAAATTATGGCTAGTATTCATAATCGATTCTTATATTTAAAATCGTTTTAAGTACAGTCTTAAGATGTCATAAGCCAAGCACAGAGCCGTATTAGCATCTTAAACCATTACTCTTTCTAATATTAAGATGACGTTTTAATGACATTATTAAGACATTATTAAGACGTCATTTGACGTCACTTAGGTTAAAATAATCTTAAAATAAGAACGGACTATGAATACCGACAATTATGATGCTTTGAATAAACATTTCTCGTTTTGTATCCTCTAGATATTATTTTTACTGGCAATTAAACTTTGTAAATAATTCATAAAATATTTCGTATTATTTAAAATTATCAATAATATAAATAATATATTATCAATAATGTCTAAATAATATATAGAGACGAGATAAAACGCAAAAAATAACTTTTTTATTATTTGTCCACTTAATTGTATATTTATATATATAATTTAATGGTTAGGTACATCCTATTAGCAAATCATGCATAATTATATTCAAGGTTGGGAGATCGTTGTAACGTCATTATAATTATTTGTTATTAATTCAAAAAAGTAACTTGTTATCGTTACTGTTACATTGAAAAAAAGGTTAGTTACAGCTATCAAATGTTTGGTGAAATAATTTCAATTAAATTTTCTGATACTACTAAACATAATTCTATCTTTATATTATAAATATTACTAACGATAATACTAAACATTGATAAAAGTAAAATAATATTTGTTTATATTATTTACATTCTTGATTGAAATTATTTTATTCAACATTAGTAGTTTTAAGCCAGACTCTTTTTTCAGTATAGATATTAAAAAACTAACGAGTCATTGAAATTTTCATTACATTTCATCAAATTTTGATGATTTCTTTTTATATCCATTTATCTATGTTACTAATTGACGATTTAATATGAGACCTATAGTGATTATGGTTAATTAATACATCATTTAAAAAATTCGCTTATGCACATTCCCCACACAGCACAGTTTATGCTGAGGATATCCTAAATTATCCCATATTGATAAAACGATCTCGCGGATATCTCATCCAGAATATCCAAAGAAAATATAGTAAAATATCGTAAGATATCCTATCATATTCAAATCCTTCCACCACACAACACAGTTTTCCAAGAAATGTCCTAAGAATGTTTAGAGTACAGCAAAGGTTTGCCGTTGGAAAGTGTCAGGACTAAAAGATTAGAAGTAAGGAATATCATAGTTACTTTGGACACAAACGATACAACGTACTACGTACCAATTAAAATATATCATATGAAGCTTACAATGATTTTTATTATATTAAATGTTATACTAATGATGCATTTGAAAACATTATCTAGGTGCCCCCGTGTATCATTTTATCCCTGTTTAACATTGGATGAACAACAAGGACGGAACGGAGGCATTCGGGTAACATTTCCGAACGCAGCCTAAAAATATATAAATTACAAAGTATGTGACATATATTATTTCAAATTAATCTTTTATTTCATTATGTAATAATGGAGCAATGACATATTTCTCGCTTCCATAATATGGTAATCTAAAACATTTCCCTTTTATTTTAGATAACAACCACATATATACACACGCATATACTTGTGATATCTCATGGAGTTCCTTGGATGTCCTACGGATGTCTTAAACGACATCCATGTTATTTCGTTATCTATTACTAAGTAACCGTTATTGAGAAATAACTTTAGTAACCGTTATCAAATTTGAAAAATAACGTTATCAGACTTAAACGGTTATTTTCGAATTTTTAATTTTATAAATAAATAAAAAATAAATAGTAATGTTTAGATCTTACTATTTGTCTTTTTTTTTTTTGCCAGTAGAAGCGCTGTCGGCGCTGTCGCTGTATTAGGCTAATATAATACGTAATCTACAATGGGCAGTCGTGGATTAAGTAGACGTAGAAATCGATTAATCATAGTTGATTATCCTCTTCACATTCAACTTTACATGCGTCCATTTTTTGTCGTACGATAAATTTTTTAAACCTATTGATTAGCTATAAGACAAAGAGATCCGAGATCCTCTATCTTGCAACCAATTAACATGCTTGAAAAATTCGTCATAAGACAAAAAAACGAACGTATGCAATATTGGCCTTACTCATTACCAAGTTGACATCAATCTTTGTGCATAAAATTTAACACTTTATATATTTTTTTTACACAAATATTTTAAATAATGAAATATTTCAAAATAGATTTCTTAAATGACTTAAATAATGAGAAATAATAAAAAATGTGACTATACTAACTAGAATATAAAGTATTATAAAAGATAACAGTTTATATAACCGATAACTGTTTAAATAACTGGTTATTTTGAAGTAACAGTAAGTGTTATAATCGTTAATGAAAAATAATCGTTTAGCTCATCCCTAGATCTCACTCATGCGAATACTTATACATCTCCTGGATATCCGTTGGATATCTGAGACCATCCATGGATATCACAAGATTATTGCGATCCTAAAATGACGTTCATTGGACATCCCTAAGATAAAGTGTGTTGTGTGGGTTCATACACGTATTATACGAGTACACATTTAGGCAGTATAGACGTTTGCAGTAACATTGTTGCAACGTTTACAAAGTTACTGCAATATTACTTAACTGAATGTTGAACATTGTAATGTTGTTGCAATTGTTGAAATGATTTATGTTGTATGGAAAGTAAAAAAAAACGATAAATGACTTATTACTATTACCTAAAACATGTAACTGTGTTACTATTAACATTATTGATACAAATAAGGAAATGTAACATCATTAATTATTCATTATTAAAAAGAATAATTATATAACAAGATATTTTTCAGAAATAATGGTAACAAATAACAATAAACAAGTTAATTTTATAAAATAACTTTCCCAACTCTGATTATATCCTTAATGACTTAGCTGTTCGATGCAATTTCGTTATCGTAGAAGAAAATACGTAATGAGTGGATCGCTTTCGTTTGTAAATTAAAAAAATAAAAAATAAAAAGTATAAAAATTCAATTGTCAAATAGTCAGTGTGTTCAATTTACGCGAATGTCTGGACGTCTTTACGTTTTTTTTAATTTACATTTTGTTTTTTTACGTGCGTTTGAACATCCCAGCAGGAAATATAGTTGTGATACGTCGGCTATAATAGCGGGATAAAGACTGCAGTGCGATTCAAGGGAAATGGTAGTGACCATCTCATTGCAATCGCATCGTTTCCTTCCTCGGCTGCACCCATTTAATCGCTTTTCCCTTTTCCATTCGGTATCCCGTCGCTCACTTTCTCCGCGACGCCATTCGCTTTGGCCGAGTTCTGAATCGACGGTACTGCGCCATTTTCCTTCTTGGAAGTATAAGCATTATTGTAGAAGTCCGAAAACAGGAAATAGAAGAACATCGCGTTCGGCAACACCAGAATGACTGACCATTTCGGATAGTTGCAGTCATAGAACAACAATAGGCAGTTGTGTAGGAAGGCCACACAGAATTGGGACTGTCGAACAAAAATTGCCATAAGTACAAATAATTAGTCAACTAGAAACAAATGATTAAAATAGATTCAGTAAAAGAAATGGTTTTGAAAAATAGCTTCACCGATTAAGTATTACTTTATTTGCTTCGTACCATTTGTAGAGTAGTAATGTACCTCTTCCACCAGAGATACCGTTTTTGCAGATTGTGAGATAGCAATGCTGCCAGGAGATAATAAGTGTACATGATAATATGCACGAAGCTATTTATAATTCCTGCAAGAAAAAATGTCGAATTATGAATTACCTATGATTCTAATTTGATTCGATAAAAATCTGATGAATCAAATTTTCGATGGAAAAGTGCAGGCAAAAACCGATTTCACTGAAAGATCTAAAATTTTGGTAGATATAAATCTGAAAATAATTTTATTTGATCATCAAAATAATTATATTAGAAATTAAAAAATGCATATATAAACAATAATGTAAAAAATATTGATATTTTATCAACAAAATTATTTCGATGATTTAACAAAATTTTAGATCAACAAAATTGTTCTCTCTGCGTGTACAATTAAAAAAAATCAGGACAAAGATTTTAAATTATTACATTATTTTTTAACATACCTACAAAGATGCCGTGACCACCCGGATAATACTTTGTAGCACCCCACGATACCATTGGCATCACAGTGTGATGGTACATATGAAGAAACGTAATTTGCTTATCCTTCTTGCGCAATACGAAGAATACCGTGTCGAGAAGTTCTGTGAGTTTCGCCAGAAAGTAAATGTAAACGCCTCTTGCGACCTAAAATGATATCATACAGAAAGTAGATAAAGATATCCCACACAGCATACCTTATTCGAAGGATGTCACATTGACGTCACAACATCGTTAATATTGTAACGTCCACGCGATGTTCTTTAGATGAGGTATACTTTGTGGAATGGCAAATATTCTATTTTTCTTTTTTTATCATGCTAAAAAAATTTAATTACGATATTCACATCGTCTCAAACAAATATTTCACATTTAAATCGGAAAGGTAAATAGCATATATAGAGATCTTTCAAGATATACGTAAAACAACGTAAAATGTCAGAAGATAAATTATAATTAATTGAAAATTTAAGAATATTCAGTATTTAGCATTTACGTACTCTTAGAGGATACGGTTTGTACGAAAAATCCACCCCCTCGCATGTCAAGCTGTAATTATTTAAAAATATGGCTTCCAAGCCTTCTTTAAATAACCATGTACTAAGAAGAATCTGCAAGAAGTTATAAACGACTAGAGTGTTTTTTAATTGATACGGCTTTCGGTGTTCCATGTTTCTCGGACCCCATGACAATACAAAATAAAGATAACCGATCAAGATACTAAGACCGGGTACGGGCGATGATATGAGAAACCAGTCCCTAGTTCGAGGATCTGAAAAAAAAATTACATATAATAAAAGCATTATGACATAGAATATCTTAAATTTGTATTTTATGTTTGGTTTTATCAATTCATTTTCAAATTTTATCAAATTTTTTCTATTTGCATCTATTCCTGTAGTTATTTTAAGTTATTTTAAACTTTAGCCAATTGAGAAAAATTAATAGAAATCCAATATAAATTATCTAAATGAATAATTATATAATTATTAAATACTATGTAAATATGTAATTAAATATTATGAATTATATAACTGTAATTAACTCATTTATATAAAAACAAGACAAACAATTTGATATAATCCTTATCTTTGAACTTCTATTATAAATTTCGATATTATTTTATTATTATTAAATAACGTACAGTTTTAATACACATTCCATTCTTCTTCCTTGTTATTATTAAATAATGATAAACAATTAAAAGACGTATGTTTATTATATCCTAATATTTAAAAATAGATTTTTATGTGATTACGAAATAAATATTCTATTGTAATTTTAAATTCCTTTAATAGATTTAACAGATTCAATTGTTTGTAATTTTAAATTCTTTTAATAGATTTTCTTGTAACTCTAAATTACATATGTACTCATACAGCACTGACCTACAAGAGATGTTCTAAAGACATTGCGAAAATATTAAGGACGTTCTCAGGATATTCCTCGGATAAAGTGTGTTGTGTAGTTATTCGCACAGTTGATACAAGATTAATAAGTGAAAGCAAATTAAATTATCCTTACGAGATTAAAGGATAATAAAGTAAGAGAAATATCATTATGGTATTTATTAATAAAATAAACGGATGTATATTAAGAAAAATAGTTATATATTATTCTGTGATATCTCTCTCTATATATATATATATATATATATATTATAATCAGAATATTTTTTTGAATGTACTCTCGTTTAACAAAAACTTACCAGATAAGTCGTGAAATAGAAATTGCCAGTATCGCACTACAGAGTTGTTATAGATGTTAGACATCCTGTCAATCGGCGACGTAGTGACGTTCATTTTGAAGTTAACTGAAAACATTTTACGAGTCTCTTTATTTTACGAATATTAAGTTCTCTAGCTATCATGATAAATTGATTTAATAAACTCTTGCTCATTTAAAGGATTGTACATAAAAAGAATGTTAAAATAATTTATATGGCAATAATATCTATTTAAAGAGTCTACGCTTTGGTTTCTACGATAGATACGATAAATATGAACCAACATATGTTTATGGGTCGAGGGAAGTTTATCGTCGTACATACAAAGTATATGCTAAGTTTTACTATAAACACCGCCTATCTCTGTAGCGCTTATGTTTGCAAATAAAACGTCGAATTCATCATAAAAGCAAATTCTTACTTTTATATCGTCATTAAACTCGCGAGGCCCTAATTGGGTTAACGTGGCATTTCCTTGCGCAAGATGCGCGATTTACCGATTGCTGAAATCCGCATCCTTTCGGAAAAATCTGCTTATATGAACCGGTTCACACATATCCGGAATGATCCAATATGTTCAGAATGGCGGAAAAAAGCATCACAACACCCATTCATTTTCACAGCCTTTAATAATAGATCGTAGCATTGCTACTTGCCGAATGGCAATGTTACGTTGGAAAAATGTGGAAAAATGTGGAAAAATGTGGAAAAATGTGTGTAATCACGTATGTTTAACGTAATTACTAGTTTTTATGTGATATTGAGAATGACAACGAATTTATTTATTTGTATATTGACCAGACATGCGTCAATCGATCTCGGCGTTCTTTCATATATACGAACTGTTCCTTAAACTTTATAGAGATTATAAAATATTTTTGAAATTTTTATTTATATGTCGATTTACTAATTGATTACTAATTAGCGCTACATTTTGCAAATGCAATTACATCAACTTTTTTAGAAGAAATATCTTTTTAAAGTATACAATTAAATTCGTTTATTTTTTACTTATTTAAGTCCGTATATATATTACAATTATTCACATCTCATTTTTATCGATAAATACACGCATTTAGCATATAATTTACGTTACATACACTATAAGACTATTAATTAATTTTTACTCTGCAGAAAAATATTTATCAACAAAAGTGAGATGAAAATATGGAACATAATATAGATACACATACTGCATTTATTCCACTTCAAGGAACTTTTGTTTTGCTTATATAATCACTACACACAAATCCATAATCGTTTGTGATCAAAACTGTACACAATATGCTGTTCCATACGTTCTATGCCATCGAAATGATATGCCGTGATACTCCTATAAGTGCATTTCAATGATCGTCATTACGGTGCACAAAAGTTTAATAATGCTGTTCCTTCGCTCCTTAAATCAGTCCGACACACTTTCGCACTTACGATCCGACGTATATTAGGCTCCTTCTGATTATTAATGCTATTAGTATCATTATCTGCCTCGAATAACAGAGAATTGCGATCTGTAAATTTGTACAACTTTCTCACAACGCGAAACTAAGTAGAAGCGCTGGTGCAAGCGGACGCTCGACTGCACGTCGGACTTTTCACTGGAGAGTGAGAGCAGAGATCCGAAAAAAAAAGAAAAGACCGGTATGATTACTGTAGTGGTCCAACATCAAGTAAATAGCAATATCTTGATTAAGTATAATTCCACTACGCACAAACGATCTCCATTTAGAGGAAACTATCCTTCAGATACCTATATGCAGTAAATCAACAAGTTTTCAAATGATGATAGACGTAAGTCCAAATTTTCCTTTTCAGTTTTTAGCCATGGTGTTTTTCATCGTTTAATTATATATAAAATATACAAATATGTAAAAGTATATAGTAAATTATAATACACATTCTTTTATTATTTCTATTATCTTTGTGAATAATTATAAAATCTTAATGGCTTTATAGAAATCTCAATGTTTGCTTATAAAAATGAATACAATTAATATTGTACTATTTCTGTTATACTTAAATCCTTCGATACACATAATTATCAAAATATGCGATGATAGATGTTTATGAAGTAAACACAATGAGAATCAATCGACACATAGTAGTCTAATAATAGCTAGCTACAAAATCTTTCAGTCATAATATAAGTTTCCGAAGTGCACCACGTGGAGACAATCTTTGTTATAACAAAGAATTACATTTTTTTGTCATTTATCTATCTATCTCTTCAGAATATGCACGCATGGTCTTTCATAAAGATCTTTTTCCTATTACGCATTAGAAGTGCAGTTTTCAAATAATCTAAATAGTATCTAAATCAATATCTCCATGAGCTTTGAGCGTGGTAAATTAAAAGGATCTTAAAACCGTCTGTATTACCGATTAAATTATAATTTTTGTATATAACAATTACTTTTTTCCTCTTTTACAGATTCGAAAATCTTTTTCCAGGATTGAAATATACTCATTAATAGTATCTGTGAGGTGAAGTTTATGTCAAGGACAAAAAATTTCGAAATTGAGACCTTCTTTACTATTTCTTAGTTCAATGACGCTCCAGAACTGTCACGTCGTAACAACATTTGCTTCATATAAAAGCTATGCAATCTGTACTTACGAAATAATAGTTCACAGACTAGTAGTTTGCATGAAGAAATAGTGTGAAGTTCTCAAAATTGGACTTAGACGTCTAATTAAAACGTAATTGTTATACGAAAATTTATGTGTATGTGTGACGTGAGTGAAATATTGATGTAGTGATGAATCAATGACACGTATATCTGTGTGTAAGTACCATTTTCAATATGACAAATCGTCTTTAGGATCCTCTTAACTGTCGTATCGTTATAAGCATCTCTTTGTGTCACTCATTATTATGAAAATTCAAAGCAATAATTAGCAAAAAGAAATTCTAGAACATAATTGATATCTTGATCTAAATTGATCTACATTATCCAATTATTGCTATCAAATCATAATAGGCTACGAGACGTTAATGTATGTATACATCGTGACAACGTGACTTTTTCGTGAATGCCGCTCTCTTTTCTTACCTGAAAGAAAAGGAATTATAATTTATGAAAATCATGAAATTGTAAAATTTTGCCTCGTTTCTATTTCGCAAAATCAAACATTACATCAATTGTATAATGGCTCCTGAGAGATCGGCCGATACACGTCTCTCATTATAGTTCTTACATAATATCTTCAGTTTAGAACACAGTTAACCAGTTTTAGTGCTCATCAGTTCAGACTTACATGTCTTAACAATTTCGTTTTACAAACTTACTCTTTTTCAACTATCATTATCTAATTTAATTTCTCTTTCTCTCTTTTTTCTCTCATTTCATAATTTATTAAATGCATTATTTGTTACGAATCGTAAATAATTCTCGTAAACATTAGCTTGTAACATGGCACAGACAATTTAAAAATTGATGTAAATAATTATGTAATAAGTAATTATAAGAAAATAAACTTAAAAAATAACATTTTTGTTGTTACATTTGTATTACAGTTCTCTTTAATATTTCATTATAAAATTATACATAATATATTTCTTTTATAACTAAATTTGGAACATAAGTTTACATTTATTATATTTCATTGAATGTTTCACACCAAATTCTTCGTGCGCTATTACTTCTTTGACTTCTAGTCTCACATTCTAGTAATGCAAATTAAATAAGCTAACATTATTAAAAGCATAACAACATTAAATAATAATTTTTGTAAACAATTAGAGTAAAAAATTGTTTAAAAAATTGATTACATTTAATTGACGCACAAACCATCGATTTAAAAATATATGTATCTTATTTGTACCATTTCTTCTATTCATCAGTCTCTTTTATTATATTATAAACATATATAATCAAGAAAGTTACGCGATTATCGTTTACAAATTATCTCCATGATGTCTTGATACATCGTTAAATGTTAATGACTTGAAGAAAATATGTCTATAGAAACTTCAAAAGTAAATATTATCGAATATAAATAATTGTATACATATAATATAAAAAGATTTCATTTTATACATTTATTTTCTTAAGTAATGCATATCAAACTATATATACATTTCTCCAGCCGTAATGTAAAATGCACAGATAAACATCTCAAACTGATGATTGATTTTACAACTAACAATCATTTTCGTATATACGAAAAGAGTACGTGCTATTTTGCAATATACATACATTTTAGATATTTCTCTATTATTAGTATCTCATATATTGCACTTCGTTGACACATGAATTATCGACTCTCGACAGGTTTTACATAATAAACCGCTAACGTTGTTCCTATGGACCTTTTGTCTTCCATGATACACGACCTACTCTGCTGAAACCAACAATTGCTTCAGGATCATGCAAATGACTGCCAATAAATTCACTTTGCGAAACACTGTCGTGGATTTGTCCTTTTAACGGCAATTGCGACGTACCATCTACTCGTTTTAAAGTATCTGTAAACGTATTGGTACATGCGGCCAGCATGTTCCCAACACCAAGTTGAGTGCATCACACGTACATTTCTATCGCCCATCAAGGGTCCGACTCGTCCGACCACAATTTCACCTCCTATTGCGACACGCATTTTCTTCACTGTTTCGTTTTTTTTACGAATTGCTAGTGCTCGCTCCAATTTATTTCTCTCTTTGCCCTCAATCGTTTTCTTTTATGTTTTAGAATGAATAATACTTGTACAGTGCTCCTCTTTCTTTCCGCTTTCTTCCTTGCCTTTGCAACTCATTAATTCTCATATGATTTGAATAATTGAACGTTACACGTTCTGGGATTACGGTCATCTTATCACAGCATTCTATAGCTTATTGCGCCTGTGATGACAGACAAATCAGAGTTGAGACATCATATTATGCCGTCATCGTTCATTGATCTTTATGGAACTATAAGATCATTCCGTATCATTCGTGAATATATATGTATATATATATAATTCAAAGACATTAATTATATATCTCTCAGAAATTCCTAACCAAAATATCTCATCAAATCTAAGAATATACGTCAAGAAATTCTATAACGTCCAAATTATTTAACTTCTCTTTAACAACTTCAACATTTTTGGAACAGCTTTAAAAATAAATAATTGCAAAATATTTTTTTTCTGTTGGTCTTTCTTGAACAACATTCTTCCCACAATATTAGAGCCGATCTTTACGTAATCATATAAGTTTACTAACAAGATTGACTATCATCATAATATACGGGTGTGACTTATATCAATGTATATGAATAAATTACACCAGCCATAATATCAATGATCAATTATGCGTTCATGATCTTTACTAGCGGATCGTGTTACTAACGTTCATGGTCATTGACGACAGGTTGTCTATTATGCATAAACACATGAGTGTATGTTTATTCAATATTATTAACAACATTAATATAATATAAAAAATTTTTATGGCATAGTTCAGTGCAGTATAAATTAATTACACAAATAAGATATCGCATAATATGAAAAAAAAATTTTCAGAATTATCTTTAAAAATCATTACAACGCAAGAAGATATAAAAAAAATTCAAGAATCAAAAATTGACTCATTTCTTGAATACTCGGTAAAAAATTTTTTATACATGAATATATATAAATATATATATATCTAAACATGCATACATCTTTCTTTCTTTTGTAAAATTACCTTTTAATGTAGTAAAAATAATAATAATATTAAGAAAATATCAAAAATAACTAAAAAGAAAATTTTCGCATTGTTTATTTTAGAAAAAATCAAGTTTACTGATCTATCTAACTATAATTTTATATACAATTATGAATAAGCAATTCTTTTACATTTTTTCAAACTTGATTTTTTTCTAAAACGAACAATGCGAAAATTTTCCATTTAATTATTTTTTCTGTTTTTTCGTTATTATTATTATTTTTAGTACATTAAAAAAATAATATTATAAATAAAGGAAGAATGTATGAACATGTATAAATATATCTCATACATAATTATATATGTTTATGAATACCTGTACATGTTTATGTATGTTTATATATATTTATGTACATTTATGCATGGCAAATTAAAAAACTTCAACTTATACGTTGGAATTTTCCTGATGCAAAATAAAATTTTAAAAAATAAATTTAATTTATAAAGTAATTTTATTTATCTCAATAATAAAATAAATATTATCTTGCATATTTTAATCACCTTTTTAATGAAAGCATTAAATATGTAACATTATTGTAATAATGTCAAATATTATTTAGTGAATAATTCAATAACGCGACAATTAAATCAACAATTATAAACAATAATAAAGAATACTACTAATATAAAAAATAAAGAAAAAGTGTTAAATAGAGAGGCAAAAATTTCAGTTATTCATCAAATCAATTTCTAATCAGTTTCGAGACAAGAAATCCATATTAGAATATATGAATGTATGTCACTAGGAGCTTACTGGCTCCTCTTCCTGTTCAGTACGTTTCTATGTCACGTTGATCCGGAGGGCTTGAATACCGGTTCGCCAAGTAAGTCATGCACCTTTCGCTCATAGAACGCGTTTGCTCTGTCTGCCGCGACACGAGTTTACTGACCAGCGATGCACACAAGACAACTTGTGGAATTCACTTGCGACAGCAGGAAATCGTGCAATATTCATTTCTCGATAATGATCATACGATCTTAATAACTATCAATTAGTTGCATATATATATATATATATATATATATAATTCATATATATACACACACATATATATGTATATATGCATATGTATGTATCTTCTTAAAATAGCACAATATAAAGTAAAGAAAGAGCTCATGCAACTTTCGCATTTTGCAGTATCATACTATTAACGTTGCTAAGTAGCGCTAATGTATGATACTGCAACGCTTGAGTAATTTGACGAGTCAACGAGCGCGAAAAAAAATGCTTTGGTGCACGAACGCTATGAATAAATCTAATTAATGCACGATTATCTTATTTTGATTTCTATTCAAGATATACTTATAATACTTAAGATAGTCAAATATTAATTATGAATCAGTCTATGTAATTAAATGTAATTCAGTTTAAGTCTAACTATAGTATCTCTAAATCACTCACTGAAGGCAATTAAAAAGTTAAAAATAAGTCTTAACCCAATGAACAGAATGTCTAAAATCGGTACATAAGACAACTTTAAGATATTTTTAAGAAACATCTTTAAGATATGTCATAAAGGACTCTAAAAAATATCTTAAAATTGTCTTATGCGTCGATTTTAGACATTCTATTTATTGGGAAACCTTTTATTATACATAAAAATTATTATTATTAACTTGAAATAATCTTAGACTAATCTTAGAATAAATATGTGTCGTTCTTTTTCTTTCTTTTTTCTCTTTCCCTCTCTCAAATCTAAATTCTATATGATCTTTCTGCAAAATTTTCCATATACTTAAAGCCGTTTACTTTACGCAAACTCTTTCGACAGCGTCTCATTGTACCGCTCATTTTTAACGTTTTATTGATAGTCTCTCTCTCTCTCTCTCTCTCTCTCTTTCTTTTTTTATCACTCTTCTTACGTACTAACGTCTTTCAATAGAGGTGCTTAAACGCGCAATTTCATCGCCACTTACACAGCGCACTTTACTGTGGAAATGCGTATGGCAGTATTGCGTTATCCTGTAATTTCACGGCCGTAAAATCGGCCATTGTCAATACGCCTTGCCACGTTGCAACAATTTATCTTACAGAGATTATTAAACTGAGATCAAAAAATTATCAAGTGATTTATCGTTAATTACATTTCTCATTGTGCAATATCTTTCCCAAGGTTTACGAGATGCTTAAACGAAACGACATTTATCCTCACACTGTAATTTTATCCTTTAATAATCAGAGAAAAAAAATATATTTAAAAAATCTATCTAAAATTATCAAGAACTTCGGCATTGCAATTTAAGAAAAACTTGTTTCAGATAATTGCCGTTATCGTACACGCAAAAGTCATCAATACCGACCCTGTTTTCGTGACAGCTCGATTATCAAATTATAGAGTCGCGATCTTTCAACTGCGGAAACAGTAAATAGAAAGGCGCAATAGTTCACACGTTGCAATTTTATGACATATGAAAGACACAACGAATGACATAGTCTACAGTACCGTAAAAAAAGAAGATAAAACTGGTTGATCGTAAAAACGACGATAAGTTGCAAATCCGGAGAATTCGACACAGTATTGTATGTGTGTGTGTGTGTGTGTGTGTGTGTTGTGTGCCAATATAATAAATCTCAAAACAATAGTTGATTATTTATACATATTATATTTCATTTAAAATTAATATAGTATAAATTATATATGTATATAGTAAAATAATTAATTAATTTAATTAATTTACGCGGAAAAAGCTAAGATTATTCCTATAAACATTAAAGCAAAATAAGCTTTAACTAATTGTCTATCTCTGGAATATTTAATCGTCTTGAAATCTAAGATTTAATGGTGGTAATTTACACTTTTCACGGTTTCAACTGACACAAGCAATGTCAAGTTGCTCAGTTCCTGGTAAATAGAAAAAAGACGGAGAAATTGATTGCACAACGAAGTAGTATGGCAAAGTTGTAGTTATGTTTTTAGTCTTATTTGAAATCTCGTTTGCGCATTTTCCAGTGCACAGTGTACCGATGATCTGAAATCTTGGATATAATACAGAAATCGTTTTATAATATTCAAAATAAATAAAGTTTCTTTTGAATAATAAATATAAATAAGAAATATAATATATTTTTTTTTCTCATATAAATTTGAGAATTTACAAATCTAAGAATTTTTCAAGACACTTTTATTTTAAATATAAGTTACAATTATATCAAAATCAACTTTTAAAACTAAATTAGTCTTATTCAATTACGCAATAAAATATAACTTAGACCAGTTTGATTTTTTTAAGAGATGGTTCCTTTTGCCTACAAATCGATTGCCTACATCGCTTTTGCCAACAATTTGTTTGAACACAAAAATTATTGCCAACAGCTCGATTGCCTACATGCTCTTGTACGCACAAGTCAAAATTTCAGAAACAAAGTCACATTTGCTTACGTGTATTATTGCTTACTTTTAAAGCAGAAAATCTGTGTTTTAAGACAGAATTTGTGTTTTTGAAGCAGAGAATAGTATGTACAGAGTATAGTACATGTAGGCAATCGAGCTGTAGGCAATAATACATGTAGGCAAATATAATGTTTTAAAGATTTTTATTTGTGCGCAGAAGTACACGTAGACACTCGAATTGTCAGCAAAAGTGATGTAGGCAAACGATGCTGTAGACAACCAATTTGTAGACAAACGGAATCCTCCCTTCTTTTAAGTCTATCTAACCTTGTAATGACTAATTTTAAAATATTATTAAAAATAACCTCAAATTTTCTTTCTCGTGCAATGCTCTTTAAATACATTGTACATTGAATACATGCAGTGTGATTCTCAAAACAATTACTTAAATTTTATGATATAAGTAAACAAATTTACTTTTTACAAACAATTTGTAAAATTTTAACTCTCATTTCTGCATTATTTTAAATTTAATTGCTTTGTTCATTACTCTACGTTTCATGTAATTCATGTTTCATATAATTTTTCACAAATTGCCATACAAAAGGACTATTTTATATAATATTTGTAGTATTGAAAGGAAATTAAAAGAAAATTTGAAGTGTCACTTATTTAATACTTATGCGATAGCGGATATGGATGTGTTTGGATTTGGATTTTCTTGCATAATTCGCAGCCTTTTAGAAATCAATTGATTTCAATTATTTAACTCCGGATTACAGCTTTGAAAACTGTTCATAAGTTCTAAAGCGTTCCATTTAAATTACAAAATACAAATAAACCTCCATCTTACGGCGATTAATAAAGGAAGGCTTAAAGTTTTTATAATTTAAAACCTGTAATTTGAAACCTATAATTTGAAATTTATAACTTTATAATACTAAGAAAGAAACCTTATAGTACTTGTATAGATTGTACAATCGCCAAAAAATTTTCATTTCGGGTTTAATTAATCCAGTTATAGTCATTGGTTAAATAACTCCGTTTGCCAGCCAGGTAATTAAGATCCTTTACTCGGATAATATTCAGATAATGTTGTCATAAATTGGTTCTTTTTGGTTGAAATATTTTTAAATTATATAATTTTTTTTTTGCATACCTGCACGGAATAAGAGAAATCCAGGTTCGAATTTCTGGTAAAGCGATATTTTTTATAATAAATTATTTACAATGTTTTAAAGATGCTCATTAAAATTATAGTTATATTAAATTGCCTGTCAATTTAAATTGTATATTACGTAATTTAATTTCAGTCCCGGACTTTAGTCTAGTCTGTGTTTCAAGATCGGCAAAATCGACGCGCAATTTGTTTGAACTGGAAATAGTTCAAAATTCACACAAAAATATTATTAGACATCGAGGCTCGCCTTGGCCGAATTATTTGTGTTTAATTTTTTGTACGTTTTATTTTACAGAATGTATCTATAAGACTAAAAATAATTTCACACGTAATATATATCTAAAAGAGCTAATCGTAATTCGAATTTCCAAGGATAACGAACATCGCATAACATGAATACTTGCGAGCAGCTCTCGCGATCTCGCTATATCAACCTTGCAACCGCGTACTTTCAGGATCACTTATGCTGTCTTACCAGTTAAGTCGACTAACGTAACAACATGTCATTGATTTCCTGCTACGCTTTCTTCCCGTCAGCCATTTCACCGTCAATATATATATTATACATATACATATATGTGTATGTGCATGTGTGCGCGCGCGTGTGTGTGTGTATGCGTGTACACTCACACAGATATATATTTAGATATATATATATATACTATTATACATGAAAGTTCACGAGTAATAGAGTAAACGAGTATTCACGACATCCATGCATGCAATCGCGTGCATGCACGCGTGCGGGGAATAGGAGCATTATAGTCTGTGTGCATGATATGGCTAAACATATAACCGTTATGTCGAAGATCGTCACTGACAATGAAATGCACTTGCGATCTCTTGTATAAATATATGATAATTCATATTCGCTTTAGAATTGCATTATGCATCATGGAAGAATATTTACATGATAATTTACATCCGCTTTAGAATTCCATATAATGTCGAGAAAAAATATAGTCAAATTCAAGTAAATTGACTTAATAATTAAAATATTTACGATAAAAATTTCTGCAGAAAACGGAATTTTCTTCGCAAATAACAATGACAAGAAATAATATACATTTTTATATGTCAAAAATAAATTAATTGATAGTTTTCAAACAATTTCAGAGAAATTTACTTATCTGCAAGCAAAGTTATTTCGATATCGGTAAATATAACATTATAAACTTGTCAGTAGGAATTATAACACACAAATACGATACATTCATCCTTTTTTTTATTTATAATTTCAAAGTTTTTTCAAAGTTATGCAACAAATATCATTTGCCATTCATCGTCTAATTCATTAATCCTTAGAGGGCACTTTTTTTCTACCTGACAAATTCCTGTGAAATCTATATTTTTTGCGTTGCTGATTACGAATCTGAAGTCAAATTTCAGAAATTCGACATGGCAGATTTACATGGCTACCATATGGGTTAAATTAGTAAAATATAAATTAATAATATGGCTCATTATAGAATAAATCAATATAAATAAATAGAAGAGCTACGAGCCAATTAAAAATAAATTAAGAACATTTAATATTCCGAAATAAATATAAAGAAATACAATAACAAACGTTTCGACGCCGGTCGGGTCATTCTCAATGTTAAAACGCATTCTAAATATAAAAAAAATTATAATATTACATAAGTTATCGGATTCTCAGTTCAAAAATACAACATTACATAAGTTGTAAATAACTAGTAAAATTAAAAATGTGATATATATCGGATGTTCCTGTGTTCCCCCATCTTATTTAAAAAAAATATGTGTGGTCCATATTTCAAATTTCAATGGGCCACACATTTTGTATTTCTTTATATTTATTTCGGAATATTAAATATTCTTGATTTATTTTTAACTGGCTCGTAGCCCATCTATTTATTTATATTAAATTAGTAAATCTTAATGAGTATAATCAGATACACGATACAAAAGTTGTTCAGATTGATAATTATAAATTTCATGTTAGATTTGCAAAATTTAAAATAGCGGGTTCAATATGGCCACCATACAGAGAGAGAGAGAGAGAGAGAGAGGGGGGAGGAGGAGGAGGGAGTAAAACCATCAAAACATGTTACATAAATATACTAAAAATGTAAGTTACATCAGTTTCATGGGTTATTATAAATTTGGTGCCAGATTCGCATGAAAAATTTGAAATAACTGAATATGGATTTAAAAAAAGAGAGATTTAACGCATCCTATTTACTAAAGAATGATCTTTTATGACAAAAATGCAAAAAAACTTGTTATGTAGTTTAATTTCTTTCTTCACACAGTAGACCAATAACTTTTCATAAAAAATCCAGCGTGCTTTGAAATACATATCTAAAAAATATTCTGTAAAATTGTTAACCTCTTAATTTAAATACTATCCAAGAAACCACATTCTTTATTTTTAAAATGCTCTTTTTTTAAATTTATTTCTTTATAAATGATTAAAAAAACACAATTGGGTATAATGACTATGGAAGACGTATAAAGTAATGATATATAAAAAAAATGTAAAATCATAATTGGTTTTATTAAACTGTGAACAGTATATCTTAAAAAAATGAAGAAAAAGGTGAAAAGTATATTCCCTCTGCTTCTCAAAGGGTTAACTGACGTCTAATGTGAAGCAAATTCTATTTTTTTGTACCGAAAATAAGAAACAGCGTCATAATTCTTATGTACAAATATTTAAATATATACATAAATATTTAATAAATTTATATTAAATTATTCTTATTAGTTCAAATATAAACCTTCCCACTGAGCGGCGTTTTGATTTCTTCTCTTTCTAATCCAAATATGGAAGAGGAAAATAAGAAAGAATTCTTTTTAATTTTTTTTAAAGTGTAATGTATTATACTTGTTCGCGCAGTACAGACTCTTCATGAAAGTAAAAGCGATTACACACGTCAACTTATGTTCTACACTGTGTAACAATTAGTACAACAGAAGTGTGAAATGTGAAAATATATCCAAACTAGCAAAGTAAGGCAACTTGCAAAGCAAAATTCGACGACAATAATTATAGTAAAAAAATGATAAAGTTATCTCTATTATTCTATCCCGATTATGTGACACAAAAAGGCTTATATATATATATATTTATATAATGCAATAAGAATAAGTTATATAACTTTTTATGAAAGAAAAGTAGATAAAATAATTTTTTTAGCTCTTAATTTCGTATTAGGTTCAAAAGAAGATAAAAACCATGAAAAAGTTATGATCTAATACTCATTTAACCGCACCACAAAGTATCATGTAAAATAAACTACATAATAGCAATTTGGTAACTAAACAAATCGACTACATCCATTCGCGGATTGTGGATCACTATAGTAATAAGTAGCAAACTGAAAAAGAAAGAATTCGACAACACCGCAATGTATCATTATTCATAACATATTATTACATCTGTAATCATTGTATATTACTTCCGTAAATCATGTATATTGCTACTAATCGTGCTTTTGATGAGCACATAACTTATGCAAAGAGAAAAATGCTTAAACAATATTTATCTCTCAATAAAAGAATCAACTTCCCTGAAAAAAATAACGACAGGATGATGATTGTTCATAAATTTGTTCCTTCTTTCAATCCTAAGTTCATTCTCAGAGTAGGAAGTTTGTAAGAGTAATATATTTAATATTGGAGGTGCAGCGCAGAGGCACTGGTGTAATGTGAGACATTTTGTTTTCTTTAGTACTTTCACTGGCAGCTGCATAAGAAAATATTTGCATTCTGTACCACAAAAACCATTCAAACAACTATAATGATATTCTTTTGGTCAATTTCCACAAGACAGAAATTATTAGATTTAAAAAGTTGATAGCAAAAACGTTAACAAGCATATTTCAGCCGACTTTCCGTTCACGCCAAGTGAGTTAATCTTGTAATAAAAATAAAAAATACGGCATTAAATTGTAACATCATAATAAATAAAAATATTAACTTTTTTGTCTAGCGCATTTTATTGTTTTTCTATTAAACATTGCCATTATCTTATAAATAACTAATTGTTATACATATTAAATCGTTAAAAATCGTATTAATAAATAACGGTGATACAGAAAAATCATAAATATATACAATATAAACAGAAAAATTAGTATCGGTGACCGCAAATATACTAAACAAGAATTCTTTCTTCGATTTAGTTTTAATTTTTTTATTTATATTTTAATGAAATTATTAATATATTTAACAATGTATTACACTTTTTTTATGTTAAAAATAAATTATATGTATATAATTATATATTAAAATTATATGTATGTATGTATGTGCGTGTGTATATATATACACACATACATATATATATACATAATGAGAGAGTAATTTATCTCTTTTAATTTTTACTTTATATATATGTACATAAAAGAATGATACACAGACACACACGCACGCACGCACGCACGCAGGCGCACACACATACAACAAACATAATTTTATGTATGTGTGTTTGTGTGTGTGTGTGTTGTATGTAGTAAAAGTTAAGAGAGAGAAATTACTCTATGCTATTGAATTCCTTTCGTTTTATTATTTCATTTTAAAAAGAAAGTTTGATACAAATACTAACAAACATGCATTTTTCCATGTCAATAATAAACGTTTTCTCCGAATATTTTTTTTTATCCTCATGTTAACTTGCACATGCATGTACAAATGTAAAATTTTTCGCGAATGTCAATGCCTACATCTCTGCAGATAGTAATCGTAGCATGACATGAAGGAAGTGAAACCACTGTCGTAATAGCGAAGCTCATTAAATCTGTATCAAACAAAATCGGGAGAACTATTTTCATTTCTCTTCTCTTTTAATGATGCGCAAGTAGCAATACTCGCAAAATTACCGCGCAGGAAATCAAGAATCTATCCTTATATGAAACTAGACACTTTCATTCAGGAAATTAACTCGGAGTAGTAGTTAGCATCAGCAACTAATAATGGTAAAAACTAACCCGTCGATTTTACGGAACAAATCATCGTTCTCGTATTAATAATTAATTTATAGATTGCATCTCTAGAAGAGAGTGAACAAGGAATTAGCGTCCGTATTTTCTGCAAAAGTAATGGATCTACGGTCTTACTTTACGCTGCGGCGCGAAGCTTACCTTTTGAACTTAACTCGCGAGATCACGTGACGATAAGATTCACTAGTTCATCCTAGGATACTTCGCGCAGTTCACTCAAACGAACTCACGCGACTCTGAGCGTTCTTCTCTCTTCTTATAAGATCGCGCGACACATAGGAAGATAAGGATGCAACTCGATCCGAGTTTCGAATTAATAATAATTTCCGTTTCGCGATAGGACAATGAAAAAAAAGCGTTTCTATTAATTCTCAGAAAGGGATTGAAATGCCACCAATCTCTACACTGGCCGATATACTGCGATCCCACGAGATGACTTTCGCAGTGTTCGTTCTCACGTGATCCAATGCTCCTAAAGAACTGAACGAATGTGATCGCGATCGTTTGGAGTATGTCCGAAGTGCTTCCCACTTTCGGGACCAAACAAGTGCAAGAAGTGGGGTAGTAAAACATTAGAATACTGCTGTTGCAATCACAACGTTGGTGGGGTCTCCCCCGAACTACCAAGGGGAAATTCATCGGTTTTCAGGTGTTCTGCTCCCTTCTCCGCGAACCAATAACAGCTGTTGTTACGTCATTCAAAAATTGAGAAAGTATAATGCAATATGATTACTCCTGTTATGATCTCTCCCGGTTCATACGTGCACCCCTTCACAGCAGTTGCGTTACATTCTTCTATAAATGAAAAAAAGAAATATTAGTCTACAAACTGATATCTCTCTATCTCTCTCTTTTTCTCTGTAATTGAGAAATTTAGAGTTTAAAAAAAATTTTTTATAGATCTTGAAATTTAAGAAGATTTATAATATTAAATTATTATAGCTTCTCTCTCTCTCTCTCTCTCTCTCTCTCTCTCTCTCTCTCTCTCTCTCTCTCTCTCTCTCTCTCTCTCTCTCTCTCTCTCAAAAGAGATTTATGATATTAAATCATTTATAAAATATACTTCAATATACATATATAAATTTTAATAAAATTGTTATAATTTTACTTAAAAATTTATTAATAACAAATTACTTTTAAAATTATCATGACTTAATTAATTATTTTTTTATTTTTTCTTAAGAAAGATTATGTTTTTAACGATAAAAATTGAATTGAATTTTTATTAATTTTTTATAACAAACATACTTCATAATTATATAATTTTCATCGTGTTGATGTCAGCATTAACATAGAGCGGATTTGTAACATCATGAATATAATACATGATGAAAATTATATAAATATCGCTTAGTTACATCTACAACCATATTTTTTAGAATGTAGTGCTTAGAGATAAAGTTATAATTTTCTTTAAAAAAAATTGAATTAAAAAACATTTCTAGGAAGAAAACTGCCAGATTTTTTTTTTTTTACATATCACGTACCAAGTATCACTACATCAGTCGTACATCAGAATCGCGGAAATCGAAGAGCAATGTTATATAATGTAATAAGATTAAGAATCCTTATAATAATACAATGTATCAAAATAAGGAAAGTGGGAGAAGGCCATTTCCGGAATATTGTACAACAAAAAATTTGCGGTTTGCATTTCTCTTAATCATAGCTAGCACATCTAAGAGAAAGACATAATTATAACTTCGAATGTAAGTATGAAACCATGTGCCACCTAAGTTTGCACATGTGAACACAATCGAGCAGAATAATTGAACCTATGATCTTTTTACATTAGCATTGTAGATCACCGCAACATGAGTCTTCTTTTCCTATTTATTTTAAAGTCGATTAAATATTCTTTGAAAAAGTTCACGTACGTTGACAACAAGTGGAAAGTGTATATTTCTCAGAAAAAGAAAGATTAATTGAAAAATCTTCTTTCTAAAAATGCAATATTTTATTGCAAAAATGCAATTAAAAAATTGGGACAATTTAAATTTTAATTTATTCAAATTTAATTCAATTTGCTTTTCTAATTCAGTTTATTATAGCTCTATAAAGCTAGCAGGACCAAATCACAGAATCAAATCGGACCAATCAAAATTTTTAGTACTCATTTTGTACTAAATTGTACCATTAATGATAATTTTGTACCGTGTGCCATTTCGAAAAAAATCGTGGCGAAGTTTAATATTAAACTAGCAGAACCAATTCAAAATAAAAGAAAAAAAAGAAAAATAATATCAGAAATCAATAGGATTGAATTTGTACTATTTTGCGCATTACCAAAAACAATTCTATATTATGTATTATTTCCAAGAAAACATTGGCGCTACTAATTTAATATTTAAGCTGGCAGGACCATAAAAGACAACACAAGAGCAAAAATTCAAGAATTTTGCGAAAAAAACTCGAGATTTTTTTTTAGAAACAATAAGTGTCTCATGTTTTTATCTATAGCAATATGTTAACAAATTTAAAAAAAAATAAAATAACGATGTTTCGAAGGTGTCCGGTTTGACGTGGAATGCCTCATAGATTGTAAGTATATATAATAAAGTCGTTTTAAGGAGAAAAAAAACATGTAAAATATTAACTTACTCTAATATTAAACGATTAGTCGTACAAAAGAATTTTGCATATCCAGTTAGTGTATCTTTAATAAAATTATTAGATTTATATATAATAATTTATATATAGTACAAAATGCAATTTATTTAAATTTAAGAAGTTTATTTAAATCATTGTTAGCAAAAAATATTTGCAGAAACTTATACATAATATAAATTTATAATCAACTGACAAGGAAGTACAAAGTAGAAACAAAACATATAATAGGAAATACACTGTCGCATTAATGTCTATATAAATGGATATAAAACATTTCGTATTAGCTAGTGCTTCCTTGGCGAATTAGCTTCGGAAATTGGAAAGTGAAAAGATTTCTGTCATCACTAAACGATTATACGTATGTACCGTGATCTACCTGATCTTGATTGCAATTTGTAATGTGACTTAGCAGTGTATGATTAGCATAATATACTTTTCCACTATTAGACACAAAAAACAAAATCATCAGAAATTTCACTGAATATTGAATTTTTATTATTTTTTATTCTCTACACACAACTCAGTAATATAATATATCTATCTTATTAGATCTAAACAAAATCATTAGAAATTTCACTGTAAAATTTAGTGAAATTTATAGTATATGTGTACAATACAATATACCAAATTCAGATATAATATATATAAAACATAATGTAATATATCTTAATACATCAATTTAGCGATAAAATATTATTTTGCGACAATTTATTTATGAAAGAATTCGAAAAAATTAAAAATGTATATTTCTATTTGCTGTGTTAAATTATTACCTAAAGGAATCTTGTTCTCTTGAATTTCACGAAAAGCAATCATGTTTGATAACGCAAGTTTACTATTCTTATATAAAATAGATGTTGCAAGCAAAGCGAAGTAAAAATTTATACGCGAATGTGCTACTTATTCACTCTGTAAAATTAATGTAACTTAAAAAGTTTCATAAAATAATCTTTTATAACGTTTTCATTGAAGAAGGAATTTGTTTAAAATTGGATGGTAAATTTGATCATTAAAACATACACTTGTGTGAAAGAAAAGATTGACTGCTGCAGCAATTTAGACAGTAAAGTATGACATAGCATTTTTAATTGGCTGAAGCAGCCAATTTTTGGTTGCGTTAGCCTATCCGCAATGTCAATATATGATTAGAAATTAGGTATGCTAACGCAATCAAAAATTGGCTGTTGCGACTAATTAAAAATGCTATGTCATATTCAGCCAATCTTTTCAGTGTAGAAATGGAATAATGTGCGCAATAATCAATCGCTAAATCAAGACATCATATGTAATTTTGTATATTGCATTGCCATCATGATCCTTATATTTTCCGAGAACGCGAATCGCCACCGTGCACGACCTTCAAATGCGATACCGTCGCGCCGGAGAAAGGGTAGGAGAAAGAATTAAGCAAGTGTGCTATTAAGGCCAAGAGAGAAATCGCGAGTATCGCAGAGGATCGCGTATAAAGAAAAAAAAGGAAAGACGCTAACGATTGAGTGTATCAGGATTCCAAGACAGGGAGAACTGATCGTTCGATCTCCAAGGTCGTTCGCACGAAGCGATTATATCATCACTATTAAGTAGCGAATTGTTGTTCAATCTACATTATGTTTCTGAAGCGACTGTCATCAGAAGTCAAAGCCATTAAACGATCTTCAATGATAAATTTAACGATTTACAACGTAATCGCGCCGAAATTCTTATAAACTAGTCAAATTAGCATAATCCATACTAACTCAACAATTTGTTGCGCTTGAATTTGATTTGTTGCGAATTATTATTTTACTTAAATCAATATAATAGAAGCAACGATGATTTATACACTGAAAGAAAAAATTGGCTGAATATGGCACAACATTTTATTAATTGGTTGCGTTAGCCTATCGAAAATTCTATACTGATATTGTAGATAGGCTAACGCAACCAAAAATTGATTGCTACAGCCAATTAAATTAAAAATGCTGTGCCATATTTTACCATTTAATTTGCTGCAGCAGCCAATCTTTTCTTTCAGTGCATTATTATTATTAAATATTATTAAATAATTTACAATATAAAACAATATTCCTAAAGCAATTAATTTAAATGTCAAATTGCAACTTCGAAATTTCATTTGCATAGCATTTTGGAAATATATAATATCGTTACCACGATGCATAATTTATCGAATTTTGTATATTAAATTTCTCATAAAACATTTTTAAAAATCAAGTATTAAATATTTTGTACAACTCCAAGTTTCAAATACGCATATTATAAAAGCAAATTGTTAGCCGAGAAAGAGCACATTAATTTGCAATGTTCCATTCTTGAGAATACAAAGAATAATTAGTTCTAACAGCGTATTTTGTAATTCTAAAAGGGCAGATAATGCCGCAAATAAAAATTTATATCGAAGCAAAAAAAGTAAAACGAAATATTATCTGTGCTTGAAGCACAGCAAATTTCAAATGCAGAGAAATTATTTTTATTCACCAATAATAATAAGTTAATTAATTTTGATATACCAATTACTTCGTTAGACTTCAATTACTCGGTTTATTAATTTCGAGAATAAGAAAGTACATTAACATTGTACTAAAAAATCTAAAAATGCACTTGTGCCATTTGTCATGTAATTAAGCAATCGCATAATGGTGCAATGTTCATTGATTCATTATAACATTTTAACGGCGGGTATAAATTGCATATATAGTATGAGTCATTGGATGTTGTAACAACGTATTGAATTTCACGCCCTCAATATATACCCGTCTTCAGGACAAAATTATATAGCGTGAATGATACTTAAAGAGTAAAGAATTTTTGATTTATTGAGAGTAAAAAAATATATGCGATACTTTCTCATAAAAAAGGAACGTTCAATCTGTTAGTCGGTATACATGAATTTTAATTTCTTTGACTAAATTAATCTTTTCAAGAAAGCCTTTTAAAAAAAAAATTCTATTCGAAATTACAATTTTAGTAATAATAGCAATGCATTGAATGTTTGTTACTATGTATTAAACTTCAAGACAATTATTTACGTAGAGCCCAACGTTACATTCTTTACATTCAAATCTAGATTTTTTGTTCGCTATTTTTTTCGCTCCTGTAATACGAACAATACATTTTCTTTGCCCTGAATGATTTACTTTAGATGATTTGCAGCTTTTTTAATATAAAAAGGAAAGTGTCTAGCTGTCAGATGTAAGGAAAATTACATAATCAAGATCTATTAATCGCAGATTTATGCTTAGAATGATTTTAACGACGTTTTCTGATAATACTTTTTGAAATAAAAAAACAATTTAGAAGACCCAAAATGTAGGGACTAAAGTTAATGATTAAAATGATACTAGATTCATTAGAAAATATTAATCCATTCTGGAGAGTTTCGAGTTATTATATGTACGTCCGTCCTGAACAGATTAATGTATCATTTTATGATACACAATTTTAGATATTTTTCTCAAAAAGATTGGAACAAAAATAATTTTATATTTTATGTATAGGTATACTAAAAATGTATTAAATGTGTTATAAATATATTAAATGTATTAAATTTTAATAAATATTATTTGAATATAGTATTCATTTTACAAAATAAAAAAATACTAGTTAAATAAACTTAATGGTTCTTGTACCAAATAAATATATGTTTACAATTAGTAAATATTTAGCTAGTTATAAATAACTTAAACAAATATTTATTAAAGTTTAGTACATTTTTTTATTGTAGCTTTGTTGTGCTGTATAAAATATAACAAATACTAATTTCATTACATCAAAAAATTCTAAGTATCCAAATAAAGATAAAAAAAATAACATAATAAATAGATTTTAAAAAAAGATAGCTTGGAAAAAATGCCACTTAAAGTCACATACATGTGTAAAATCAATTCAGGATATAATCTCATATACATATAATTAAATTTCAATTCTTCTATAATTATAATACCAGTATCATAAAAATGCATGTGAAACAAGCAATGCTTTCTACACCAGAAGGGAAATCATGCGCGACCCGTGATCTTAAACTCATTTTCGTTCATTCACGATGTGTTCGTTATTCTGCGCGAAACGCGAACATGTCGCTAATATCTCATGTTGCACACGAACTTTTTGCATCAATTCAAGACCGATCTTTTAGTTGTCGTGTTTCAATCCTGTGTGACAAATTGCGAAATCGGTCGCGTCTAATTGGGAAATGCGGCGTGCTTCTGCATGGAAACTCGCAAAGTTACGCGCTCACAAACGCGCGCACGAAGCTGCCCATACTGCGATTTTACTTTTACCGCACTCTTTTACCTGCACTCTTTTACGCCAACCAAGCGGCGAATGCGGGTCAGCCAACGAAGACGAGAACATGTTCGACAAAATCGGTCCGTTTTTACGAGATAGGCTTAACTAAAATGTTAATGCCAATGTTTCTTTTTTTAGAGGTTGCTTCGAATCTCTTGCATCATTCCGCGATATCTCGCTGCCGCTTGTTCGACAAGTGACACGATAATCTTCATAATAAAAATACAAGAGATTGATGCGTTCCTGTTCCGTCAATTGAAGACTTGAATATAATAAAGACTTGAATATAAATAGCATAATATTCATCGTTGCGTACCAATGCGCGATTAGATAGCGATTAGAAAAAAAGTACAAAGATATAACGTTATTTCTTTTCGGTAAGTATGTATAAAAAGCAAATAGGGAGTTTTTGCAATACCGTTTATCCAGATATAGATGTATATATAATTTAACATCTAATTAAGAAGAGGAACGTGACTTCATCGTTCACCGTATCTGGATCCACGTGCAAAAACTCCCTAATATTCGCATTTCGTGTACTTAGTTTTTGTGATACATAGTATATACGTAATACCTAAAATTAAGTTTACCTAAAATTACTATTTACGTAATATTTACTAATTTCTTTGGAATTAAAAAAAAATGTAAGAGTGAAAAGTGAATTTACACCGTCTTCGATAAGTAGGTCGCAGACAAGTACAAAAACCAGTATGATGCAAGATAAAAAATAAAACACCAAAAATAATATGCTCAATATGCAACTTAATTGCAAAAGTAAATATATTTTTAAATTTTATTTTGACGCGTCTGCAGTTAATTAATCATGAATTACACATTAATAAAAATCAACAGAACTATAAATGAACTTAAGATGCAAGAATAATGTTTCAAAATGCACTACAAAACGATCGGTTAAACATAAAATAATTTTATGAACTTCGTAGCATTCCAGATTCACACGCCTTCCTTTCTACGAATTTCTCCTTACACGTGCATGAGGAAATTGAAAGGGCGTGTTGCACAAGGAATCTCATTATTATGGAGAAGAATTAAACGGGTAATTTTATTGACAAGTGCCGATTATGATCGTCCGGTGTGACATCAATTGCGACATCCTTGGAACGACCAGTCAGTAAACAAGTTGCGAACGGTGATGTCAGAAAATCAGAGAGGAAGAGATACGGTCTGTATCGGGTTCTGATGATTGTCCAGTTTGTGTATCGACGATCAGATTGGCCAAGATCGCCGTTTACCGATCCCAGAAAATCCCGCTGCCACAGGTTGTTTGAGCAAATCAAGCATGTGCGAGCGAGCGAGCAAGTGAACGAACGGACGAATGAGGCGGATAAATATCTGCTTTCTCTGCATACTCGCCTCCGGTATTTGAACGAGTGTTGCAATTTCGTTGTTGTCGTCGGCGTCGTGTCGTCATTCATACATCAGTTGAAAAGAGCGCGATGCCAATTACGCTTTAACTCTTTATAATAAGGAGATAGAAAAAAAGAAAGAGAAAAAAGCGAGAGAGAGAGAGAGAGAGAGAAATTGTTTAATACAAAAACCACATTATAAACACAAAATCAGGGAATGGAAAGAAAGTTACTTTTTAAAAGTAACAAGTTACAGTTACTCGTTACCGAGTAGAAAAAGTAACAAGTTACCGTTACTAGTTACCAATTTTGAAAAGTAACTCGTTACAGTTACCGTTATTTGAGAAAGTAACTTTTCGTTATTTTTTCGTTACTTTTTTCGACGATCACCAATCATAGCGGTGTGCCTAAGGGCTTTCTTATAGTCTCAAGCGCTATGAGTGATTTGTGTCTAATTAAACTGTGTCCAATTGTGTGCAAAGTAACGATAAAAGTAACTGTAAAATTTGTTACCGTTACCAAAAAAATGTAAGTACGTTATAAAAAAAAAAGTAATGCTAACGATAAAAGTAACTGTAAAATTTGTTACCGTTACCAAAAAAATGTAAGTACGTTATAAAAAAGAAAGTAATGCAGTTACCAGTAAAGTTACCAAAAAAGTAACTTGTAACTGTAACTTCGTTATAAGTAACGAGTTACTTCCATTCCCTGACAAAAATGTATTTTTTACTTATTATTTATATTTTCTTCTTTATACTTATAACTACAGCGTGTTATATCATATATGTAACAATTTCATATTAACTCTGGTGAAAATTTTTCTTAGAATTCTTCATATAATTTTTCAAAATTTCTATAAATTTCTGTAAATTTTTATACATTTAAAAATTTTTCAGAATTTCTATATGATTTTATAACCTTCAAAAAGTTTTTCATATTTTTTATTTACGAATTGGAACACTTCAAAAATACTGAGAAAGTCTACATCTTTTCTACAATTCTTTACGTATGTAAATTCTGAAATATTTTAAGATTTTTAAGATTTCTTATTCCATAATATATATATATATAAATATATTTCCAAAGAAAACTAATAAAATCTGAAAAGATTTGGTATATTTTTTCAGAAATCTTCATAAACTTTAAATTAAAAGAATTTTTTTAACTATTATTATTTTTTTAAAAATTATGAGATATAACAATCTTTTTCATCAGAGAAGGCATTGAACTTTTTATGTAAAACAGTTTACGATATTTGCTTTGGTCATCAGTCCAATGTTCATCAATGCGATGACTTTTCAATTACAATTATATAGTTAATACAATTCAACCCAAATACATATTTTTCCATAAATATATACTGACAGAAAAATATTTGGTATTTATGATTATAATTACATAATAAAATAATTGTTGTTAGAAGCTCCATTTTTACATTATTACTGCTATAGTCATAAATAAACGACTGTGCTCAGTTTCTTAGTGAAACTAAAACCGGGTGAACAGCATGAAACATGATTAGGATTGTTAGAGCATTAAAAAAGGATTAAAAAGTTGCGTAGACACAATTCTGTAAAATGAGTCCTCTGTGCAAGAACTGTTCAAAATTTGCTATTATGGACATGTAGAAATGATCTTATTCAATTTCTCTGTGTTCTTCCCTGCGGTGACGACGATAATGGATTGTACCAAAGACATTAAAGTAATCTCTGATATATATTTGGTACAGTTTATTAAGTTAAATCCCAGCTAAATCCTTGATTGATGTCGCACGGTTGGATGTTGTATATACATGTGATGATCAACAGTCATATAGTAACTTGAAATATGTCCAATATCTTAACGAAGACATCCTTGTATCAGAAAGAGTAATTAACAACATTTTTGTAGTTTTAAAGAGGAAGTTGGAGAGAAATAGGGAATTTTTGCAATATCGTTTATCCAAATACGGTGAACGTTAAGGTTACATCATCTTCTTCTTAACAACTAATTAAAAAAAAGATAGCATGACTTTAGAGTTTACCGTATCTGGATCCACGTTGCAAAAACTTCCTAATAAGGTCTGTACGTTCGCTAAATTTCAGTTTGGCAACTAAAATCCTTTGTTTCGTAATCTATGAGTGTCGATTAATATATGACTCATGAATCATGACTGTTCATTTGAAGCATAATCTAGATATAATGTAAATAACTCTGTTAAAAAATATATAGTTAACACCAAAAATAATTACAAATTATAAATAATAGTAATTATAGCACTACCATTTTTTCTTTCAGTACATATATAAAGTGAAGTATTCCTAAAGTAGTTTCTTACTAGAATATTTAACAATATTTCTGATAACATAATTCTAAACTGGAGATGAATTTTCATCTCTAAGTAATAGACGACTTATTTCGAATATCCAATGCTCCATTTTATATAAACATTAATGATCATACAAAGTTTTCCCTTTATTAAAACTCCGCAATCAAATTCGCGATTACAATCCGGTTATTTTGCGTCATCTAATTAATTTAATTTCACGACGTCATAAACACATCTAACGCTATTGCCGCAACTGGAAAGGTCCTCGGTAGATTTCACATTTAGTAGGTTTACCTCCGTAAGTAAATGAAAATGTCAAAAAGTCACGGTTTATGTATATACAGTTCGCTTATCTCGCCGCGCGATTTACGAGAATCGCGAAGGAACGACGACACGTACTGCATATTTAACGAAGAAATACCTTTTTTAATGTTGTATTATCTCAAATAACAAAACGCCTCTACGGATATGTCTTTTATATGAATATTTAACAATTGCATGTCACATTTGCTGCAATTGCATCGTGTCTTCGAAACGAAACACAATTGATAAGGCAATAAGATTATTGGCAACAGTCTGATGCATTGTACTTGTTTGGAAATTTTACTTATTTTCAATACTGTTTAATTTATTAAATCAGATTTAAAATTTTTTTATAAAAAGTCGTCAAAATTCAAAAAAGGTAGTTTTTTAAGGATTTGAAAACAAAAATAATATATAATTATATTAAAAATATGTTCTTTTTGCTGATATTATTTAATTAATCAATAATTTTCTTTGCTCTAAAGTTGAAAAATAGTTTTTCCAATAATTATAAACGCAACGTGATTACTAGTCAATTATGCAGCATCTATTAATAAGCACTTATAAAAGTGTTTATTAAGAACAGGAAAAGGCTCATATACGTAAAAAAAATTTGATTCACTAATAGTGAAGTATAAAAGTAAGTATCGGTAATTTAAGACTCCTTTGTATCGAAAAAAAATGACATTGAATCAGTTTACTTTTATCATACTTATCCGTGGGAATAATTCGAAGGAAGAAAGATATATGCGAATATCAGCTATAATAGTTCGTGCAATGTACACTGAAAAAAAATGATGTTGTATCAACAGCATTATTTTAATTAAAAGTAATCTTGTTGATTCAACAACAGCATTAATAAAACAAATAAGTTTTGTTAGAACAAGAGCATGACGTATTTGTTTCATTAATAATGTTATTAAATTAACAAAATTATTTTCAAATAATGCTGTTAATATATCTTTTTTTCAGTGTAATAATCCTTGTAATTCAGATGAATTACGTTTTAAGTACACAAGAACGAAGGAAACGGAAATTGAAAGGAAGAAGGAATTGCAACAGATAATGTATTTTCCTGTTTTTCTACATGTATTTAAACGATGACGTAGAGACACAGAAAAATGGATGTCGATTAAGAAATTCTGTTATTATATTCTGTTACTAGATACATATGTCACGGTCTCATAAACATATAATCCTCATGATTAAGACAATCAGGGGCGCATAATAGATTCGCAATCACATCGTATGTTGTGTAATTGCGTTATTACCGCTATTTGCACAGGAGTTTATTAACATTTATGTATTTGCATGTCTTGAAAATTTGAAATATATAAATATCGATAAATTATCATCATTACCCATTTTACTTTATAAAAAAAAGTCTATATGGTGTAATTTATAAAAAGACTTATAATTTATAAAGAGAGTCGATTTTACAAGAAGAATTTAATGTAATCAGAAACTTTACAGCAGACACAGCATAAGTAATGTTTGCAATGCAACAGGCGCACAATTCGCGCCATGACAAGGTATTCGATAAATATAATATAAAAACGGTTTATTTATGAATATATACTTTTAATATCTCTATTATAATAAGATTTTAATCTGCTATACATATTTATCATAATTAGCATTATTTATTAAAATATTTCCATTTGCTTTTGAAAATTTATTTGAAAATTCACTTTATTTGAAAATATAATTACACTGAGAAAAAAGTTGTTAACTTGACTAAATGCGTTTAGTTTGTAATGATTATTTAGTTCAAATGTTTATGTACTTAGATTAACAAATCTTGTAATTTAAACCATGTTATTGTTTGAATTAACAAATATTTGCTTGACAGCCCGTAACCGCTACATTTAGTTGAATCAATTAATATTTTTTTTAAACAGTAACTTTTTTCTCAGTGTATTATAATTGTATAGTACACTGTTAATTAATGATTATATTAAATGTTTAATTTTTAATTAGTAGTTCCGTAAACAATAATGGTTTTACAGTCATTTCTATGAAAAAAATATAAACTATATGTAACAATTCCGATAAAATAGATGTAAAACGTATTAGAATAAAATTAAATTATATTTGAAAATATTGCAACCCCGTAGTGAATTACGATTCTGGACCGTTTCTTTACTTAAAAGGCTTAAAAGGCTTGTGGAATTTAGTGTTTGATTTCTAAGTTTTATTGAAACGTAACGGAGTTACAAAGTAATTCAAAATATCTTATTTTTTTAATTAATCAATAATCTCGTCGTTATGGTTTACGTTCACATCTAGTTTCATATCATACATTGTTTTATACCGCATATAGCTTACATATTTTCTACAATACCCATACAACAAATTGTAACTGATTCCTGTTATTGGCGAGTCAAGAATTATCTCACAGAATAGTTACAATTCTATTATAATTTTACATATTAAATATAACATAATGTCAAACAAAAATATCTAAAAAGATTTTATTGTGCGATAAAAAAATCTTTTTAGGTGGTTTTATCACACATGTTTTTATATTATTTTTTTAATACCTTCTTTAGGTACTTTTTTAAAAATTGTAAACAATAAGGAGCATCCAGCTACAACGCTTGATGTGTTTAGCTTAAAGTATATATTTCAAAATAAAATTAGGTAAACGTTTCGGTCTAACATGTGACCATCTTCAGAGTACATTAAATTTACATATTATAATTCAAATTAAAACATCCAAGTGATCAAGATAAAAACGTAATAACTATACATATTAAAAAAAAATTTTTTTCCAAAAGTTATAGTATGTAACGCCACAAATTTCGTAATCGTATGTATTGTCGCAGAAAGAGATGTATTGCGCATGTACAAAATCTTTATCGTAAAATATTATGTATAAAATTAGTGTCCGTCGAATACGTGATTGCCAGATGCTAATGTAGATTATTGGAAGAACCAAAAAAAAAATAAACAAAAAAAACAAAAACCATTAATAATCAAATATTATGTCAATTAATTCACAATGCAATTACGTTTCGTCAAATGTGAATTTTAATATGCTCACCACGTATTCGCTGATATATGTTCCTCCAAGAAGTCCACAATTCTTTGTTCAATACTGCGTTATATAAACTGATTTGAAATTTTATATATTTGAAATTTTATGTTATTTAATATATTCTGTCGACCAAATCGTTATGACTACTTACATGAATAGAGGTGATATTTATATTTTATATTTTCAGAAAGAGAAAGGGAAATATTGTAGGAAGGGATGAAAGCTCATTACTGAGAAGAGGGGATATTCCCAATAATCGAAGAATACATTTCTGGAAAGCGTTCCGTATCATTTTGTTTATTCAGACTATTTTTCTGTTTTTTTATATGGATCATTTCTGAGACCAATCGTTTGTAATATGATGGTTCAAAGTCAATTATGTTCGTATTATTCCAATCAATTTCGTGATTGAAATTTAACATATGCTGGGATATGACAGACAAATTATTTGTTGGTTTTTTGTAGTCATTTTTATGTTCTTTTAGTCTGGTATTGAGTTTTCGTTTGGTTTGTCCAACATATGTGCAATCACAATCACGACAACTTATTTTATATATTACGTTAGACCGGTCTTCTTTTTTAATAGTGTCTTTACCTGTTTTTATAAATGAACGTAAATTGTTTAACGGTTTATGAGCAATGTTGAAATTAAATTTTTTAGTAACTGTTATGAACTTTTCAGATGTTTTCTTAAAATATGGAATAGTAAAGTATTTTATATTACTGGTAGTTGAATCCAAATTTGGGTTTATTTTCCTTTCATTAATATTATCAAAATTCTTATTGTGAGCTAAAGTTTTAATTCTATTATTGATTGTTGCAAACAAAAAATCCAATGGATATCCATTTTCCAAAAATGTATTAATTAAGTATGTTATATTTTTTTCATGGAATTGTGGATGAGAAAGAAACAATACCCTGTCGATACTTTTTTAAATACTTCTATATCATATATGTTTATATTATAATTTATATTATTTACCATAATTATTTTAGCCTTATATCGCTAATATAACGATTATGATACATTTTCTTAATTTGTTACCATGCAATTATTTACAGAATATTTTGATAACTTTATTTTTCTCTACAGTTTTAATAATGCACACATGCGCAATATTGATTAAAATATTAAATAAAATGTCTTCTTAAAGAATGTTACTTATCAGTTCTTAGCATTATTAATTCATTATTATAAAGTGGCACATATATTACATTATTACAGAATCGGTTATACTTGGATTTATTTCTTACACATGTACATTATGATAATAATCACTGGAGAAAAACGTGCATTAATAAGCAACATTTTTCCGCGTATATAAATTAATAATTACGTTGTATACATTTATGACTACAAATATATGACGCAATACGTGTTATAATTCCTTTATCCGAGATAAAACTATTTAATTACATCAAAACAACATTTAATTTCTTAGATTTACCTTCTACGAACCATGTAGAGTATCTCATGCTTCATGCATGCTATACTTTATCAGTAAGTTCGCTAATTTAGTATTATACTGACAACATTGCAACTTTAGCATGAAACGTCAATTTGCGTGCAGTATTTTTTAAATACTTATAGAAGTTTATTTTTTTGCACCTTGCTGTGATATGCCACATCTCATCTATTTCACCGAAGATTAATATTAATACACGAAAAAACAATTTAATTTATATCTGTATATTTAAGAACTGTTAATCATACGCACACAATATTAAAGAATGCGATCAAATGGAAAACAATAAAGATACAAAGAATATTTTGTACCGTGTTTCTTTAAATTGACGTAAACCAAATTAATGTAGCATTTCATTTAAATGAATGACAAGGTTAATAGATTTCTTCAGAACTATAATAATAAAAATCTTAGTCTCTAGTTTTTCTACTATACCTCATTTTTACAAATTGTTAAATCCTCGTATTTCTCTTTACGTATTTATGTATACATATATAACAAGATACATATTTTTTACATAATATTATTATTACGTCAAGTAAATTAATTAATTCACTTTATTAATGTAATTCGGTTATTTTATATTCGACAATAAGCACACTGTTACTTTGGTATATGACATTTATTAATAAATACATAGACATCAAATACGAATTTAGAGAAAAATAAAATGTTACATATTATGTAGCCACAAAGAAATGGGTTAGAAATTAGAAGTATTATGTAAATTATTGTATGAAATTCAGTATAAATAAATTTAATTGAAACCATATTTAAATTAATTTAATTTAATTTAATTTAATCGTTTAAATTATTCATCTTTTTCATCAAAGAAATATAGGGATGTACATCAATTGAAATCAAACAAATGCACCTTTCGTATGCAACCAGGAAAGCTTATGGCAAATGCTTCTACGGAATCTTTCACTCATATCGTTCTTAAGTCACAAAATGTTAAAACACTTTACAATCGATTCCTGAGAAGGATCTGCTTCATTGCGCATAATATTTTCAAAATAAAATATAACATGACACATTTTAAATAAATTTTGAATCAAAATATTGGATCGAAATAAAAGTTTGTAGCAATACTTTATTTATATCATATCTACATATAGCTAAAAAAATTTAACAATTATATTATTTGTCAGAATAAAATTTTAGCTTTAAGAATCTACTTTTTTTTAATTAAGGTACGAATTTTTAACCAAACTACAACTGAGCAATTAAAGTCAAAAATAATTCTTTCATTTAATCTGCGATAATAGTAAAAAACAATCTTATAGGAAAAATTTAAACTACCATGTTAGAGAGTTAAAAATTTTCACAAATTTTCTTTACACGACGACAGACCTACAAAGTGAGAAAGAAATTTCCCATCTTATCCAACTTATAGTTTTTCTATACGTAAAAATTACCAAATTCATAGAAACTCAAAAAACATATCAAAAAAAACATAGAAATTTTAAGCATTCCTTTTTTTAAATTTAAATTTCGTTTATTTTTAACAAAATTACAACTATTTGAAATTTTTGAAATTTGTAAAGATATGAACTTTTGTTTCGACCTCCCCCTCACACATACACACACCCACACACACACACACACATATTACTTTCTACTTATGTATCTCTCTAATAACAAAATCATTTTAAATAATTAATTAATGTCTTAAATCACATAGAACTTCCTATAGAAGATAATGTACTTGCTATTTGATGAGGCGTGATTAAAAATGTATAAATTCTTACCACAATGAATTTCATTAACAATAATTGTACAATTAATATTGTTAAAATATTTACCCTTGATTGCCGCATGAAACAAATTTTATTCGCACTTTCAGAAAAATATATCAATATATATTAAACTGCCATACTAATTATAATATATGTATATTACTATTTCGGTTTTACTTTTAGTCAAATCTAATTAAATGAAATCCTGTATTAGATCAAAAAGTGGACGTTAGTGTTTAAATACATATTTCTTGTGTAAATGTAGATATATACATTCAGATTTTGCACACCGCGCGCCGAAATCTTTTTGGGCGAAATTTTCTCTAAAATAAATATATTATATTATTATATATAAACAACTAATTTATCACATAATTAATTCTTGATGTTATTTAAATTGAAATTATTTTAACCAAAGTTGCTGAATCAGAGTTTTAATTCACTCCCGTTATGACTAAAATAAATTTTCGCACATATCGCAGAATTTAAAACGAAAAATTCTCAATGATCTCCATTAAATTATCAGAAAATTGATTTACGAGATAATTAATTACTATTTTTTATTCGGTGAGTTCCTGAACATTTTTACATTCCCGCATTACTTCTTTAACAACGTATATAAATTAATTAAACAAATTATATATTAAAAAAAACAAATTAAATGTAACATGAATTTAAAAACTAAACAATATCGCCACATTTATAGCTTTTTTATTTGTTTACATCATAACACAAATGTGTAATTAATTTACTTTTTGCACAATGAGTAATTAATTTCTTTTGTTACATTTTTCTAGCGTGAAAATAATCGTTCGAAGAAGGACAGATAGCGTAAAGTGTAATTATTTTTACTTATTTGTCAATCAACAATAATGCACTTGAGAGAGAGAGAGAGAGAGAGAAAGAGAGAAAGAGAGAGACAGAGAGAGAAATCATTTCCAAAACGTGAATATTTATCAATTTGAACATGCTAGAGCAATAATCATTAATTTATGCGCAATAAATCATCAATTCGTGTGAAATTGTTTGTAATAAACCTTCTTTTTGTTTTGTTTGCACTGCTAAAACATGATTAAATCAATAAACAACTAATATAAGGAACAAAAGAAAGAAATCTGCAAAATCCGGAGATATCAACATTGTACCGAAAATATGAATTTATTGTATGATATTATGTTTTTTATACACCATTCTAAAAATTTTATAGCAAAATCAGATGTACTTTTTGCATAACTTACGTAATTATTAACAATAAATTATGATGAGATAACAAAAAAGAGGAAAGTTGTTTTTCTCTCTCGTAAAATAAAGTAAAAAAATTCAATTTGCCTAAAATTTATTAATACGTATTAAAATTATTACAAAATTATGCATATATTTATAAAACATCTGTTATTTTACAATTATCTATTTATTTTTCTAAATGTTTTCCGAGGGGGTAACCATTAGCTGAAATATTGTCCCACAAATTACATAATTTCATATGATTTCATCTGATTGTAAATAATTTTTTTCACTACATATAAAGTCATTTGGTAAAATATACGATTTTATTTAATATTATACAATGATTTCTAGTGGTTGCATATGTAATTATCGGATTATACATAGAAATTTCATATGAATTTTACGTATAATGATTTCGAGGATTCTGTCCCACGATTACATTAAGTGATTATCTCCTCGATGTTTTCGAATTGTCTTTTTTAAACGCTTATTCTATTAGAATAATGAATTATAAATACTTAAAAGTTTTTATTTACTGTACCAAACGAATATCATGCTAGTTCATTATGTTTTATATTCATATTTTTTATAATTTTGTTGTATTCATGTAAGCTAATTATTATACTACATTTATGCTAAATTCAAGTTGTAATTTTTTATATAGTTAAAAACTTTAAAATATCTTCTAAAATTAATAACAAGAAACTTTAGTGAATCTCAAGGATACATTCCTTTAGCATCACGAAAATGTATTCCTGTTACATATTAAAATCCAAAACTCGCGATTTGATTTTTTTTTTTGCAAAATTAATACATAAACAAACAAACGTTACGTAAACAAACGTAAACAAACAGCGATGATAATATTGATAAATCATTCGGTCAATGATTTAGAGCCATTTGATTCCGATTAAGTCGGTAACATTAAATTGCAGAAACTATGCCAACAGCAATCGTTTGACTTTAATCGTGTATTATACTTACAAATTATAATTTCCATTGCTGCATCACATAGTAGGCGGATTATCTTCTTACGATATCAATTTTCAACATATCGAGCTCCGCATTGCAGCAGGTTCTTGACTACTGAATTCCTCGCAAGATTCTTTATGACCGTGTCTGACACACATTTAGTTGTTCGCAGACAAGCAAATTATCATACAGTACATCGACCGTACTGGACGTGGTCGTCCTTGCCCGATATTGAAAAGTACTGAAGATATTTTAGATTTTTCTTATGTTATGTAATTTATTTCCAATAAAAATAAAATTTCTATTTTTAAATCTTTTTTTTTATAGAAGTATATTATTATTAAGTTTTATATAGAGATATATTATGATTATATTATTATATATTATATACATTATATATATTACATTTATTATATATTATTATTAAATCTCATAAAGAGATATATTGCAACTCAGAAAACTTAAAATAACTTTCAAACTTTTAATTGATTTATATTTAAAAAAATAATCAAAAAAAGTATTTCCCAAAAATTTATGTAATAAAGACTAGAAATTTTGCAAAGTTATATACCTTTTGTAAAATATTATAACTAAATTAATTTACGATTTACAATTGCAATAATTAATTACAATTTCCAATTATATTAAATTTTCAATAATGATAACATAAAATTTTATAAGCGTTAATATAGTTTTTTGACACCAGAAAAGTACGTTAATAAACAAAATAGTATTTATCATCAATGATAAATAAAATCATATCAATAATATATGTATATGAGGCAACTTATAATATTTAATTTGCATTTTTTTTTAAATTATAACGTTTTAACTTTTATTTTTATTTACAATGTTCTGACTTGCATTATTACTTGAATATTTTTAACAACTTTAACTCGATTTTATTTTTCAAATTAGAATAATTTAATTAAACATTTTTTCAAAACGAATTACTCATATATTTAGTTCTTATAATAATTTTCTGTAGAATTTTTAAATTTACAGTTTTCAAAGTTTTCACTTTCTTTTGAAAAAAAAATATATTATACTTAAACGGTTTAGCATATATGATATTTATGATAATCGATTAATATGATAATTATATGCTGTATTATATTGTATTATAAAATGTACGATATAATTTCTTAAATGTTAACACACACACTTAAGAATGTCCACATATGCTAGTAATAGTTTCTTTGTTCATCGAAACATTATATGTTGAAATCGCTACTTGTCTAATTTGCACTAACTTCCTGATCATTCGCCCGATTCAAGATTGCATCAAGTGCTTAATTGCGTACAATAGAAATGAGAAACAAGTAAAGAACATTCTGCAATTACGTAGCTAAGAACAAAGCAAGTGATGAAGGATGCCATATTTGGTATAATATTTGAAAAGTTGATATATGTATAATGTAAAAATATATTTTATAATATCAATGAGTTGAAAGTGCTATATTCTATCAAACCAAAAAGTTCAAGAAATATTTAATGATTTGGCAGTATTTACCATATAGATCATGGATACACGCAGAAAAATTACTAATGTTTATTAAACATTTTATAACTTTCTTTTTAACTTATTGCATTTTTATCTGGGGAAGATGAATTTACTATGATACGATAAACACTGCTGTTTAATTCGTATGAACGTAAAAAGCAGTAAACAAGTTTTTCTTTACGTACAACATCAATATCTTTTACAACTAAATGATTGCAATAGTCAACAAAACATGAGTTCAACCTATTACGTTAGACTTATATTTTCTTGGCATTTAACGTCAAACAAGCAAAATCTAAATTTTAATAAAGCAAGAATCTAGAAGATATGCAAGAAGCACTTTAAAAAATTACAGAAGTTACATATATAGAACATTTCTTAGAAATTCGTCTTCATAAAATCTTTTAGACATTTATGACATCTGAAAAAAATCTATACATTAGAAACTGGCAGTTATTTATGGAAAATTCTTATTTGTAAAAATACATTTTATTGTCTACATTGCACCAAAAACTACAATTATATATAATTTATTGCCTATATTGCGTCGAAAAATATTAATAATTTTAGTATTATATTCAATTAAAATTTTTACGTGAAAGTAAGATTAGTTCGATAGATCTAGTCCGACTCAGATGTTAGCGAATTATGTCGACTGCTAGCACGACTGACGACATTATGTCAATTATACATTGTTAAAATTATATAACTTCTTCTTATAACATCAAAGGGCAGAAGTAAACATGCTTTAGTTACACATCACTATACAAATTTTTAACAAATCAAATTTTTAAAAGAAGCAGATGAATAAACGAATTTTAAACCGAAGTCCACTAATAGTGAATCTTGTATCCTTACACATAATAATGCTATTAACAGCAAAAAAGAAATCCTCTTGATTTCGGTTTTAAAATGCACCTACGCGATGAATGTCCATTTTTTTAGTCTTTGCATGTCTTAACTTTTAAGAGGGACAAAATAGTGAAAAGTTTGTTAATAAAATTAAATCTGGCATTCAATACCAACTGCTTCAGCATACCAAATATAATTTATAACGCTTGAAAATAGTGATAGAGGAAAAGAGAGTTTCCAAAGTATCTCAAAATTATTAAATGTTAACTGAACTTTCATTTGATATTTAACTATAAAGTCCATAAGTACAGACAATTATAAAGAACACAATACGCAATCTGTACACATCATTTATTTTCAATTCATGATAAATCTTTTTTAGTTGATAAATCTCTTTCCATGTAATGATCTCTTTTCGTTCCCTCGAAATACACTTAATTGCATTTTACAGGAAACTGTAGATACTATTTTATGCATTATGAAGATTACACTTACCGAAGATTTGCTTGTTAATGCAAAATCATTTTTATTAATGACAAATTAAACAAAAAGTAAACTTATACGTCTAAATAAAAACGCAAAAAATACGATTCTTGCGAAATCTGAATGGAAAAACGCACTCTCGAGGAAAAAGGCTCGTCAACAACTTCTATCAAAGTTTCCTCCACTTTATACATACTATACAGGTCTGGGTTTAGATATAAAAAGTTAGAGTGAATGAGAATATTAATTTCTGCATGTATCGATATGCATTCTTAAGATATGATCTTTGGTTTCGGTCTTTTCCATTATGCATCAATATTAATTATTATACATTATTTAGATTATTGCTTTATATTAATATTGTAATTATTGCTTTATATTAATTCTTCATTTTTATATCCTATTCGTTAGATTCCTGTTCTTTAACAATTACTGGATTTCTTGTTAATATCAGGTGATATATAATTATTTATTGCTATGAAATTATTTATAATAATACTGTTCAAAGTATACTAGACAATTAGCAGAAAGAAGACGAACAGCATTGTTTTTTACATTTCCTTTGAGGTCAATGTCTGTTTACAGAGAATATAGAAAACATTATATCTTAATATCATTATTTAAACAATTTCACGAATATTTTTTTGACAATATCTTTAATAATCTTCTCTCTTTCTCTCTCTCTCTCTCTCTCTCTCTCTCTCTCTCTATTACAATATCTTATCAATCAAATTAATTCTATTACAATTAATTTTATTTTAAATTGGACAACATTGCAATATTTATTTTTATATTTCTAAAATATAATTTTCAAAAAAAAAGAACCAATTTTTCTTCAATGATTCGTTGAAAACTATTCGTATTTCGAAATTTTGATTAATAAAAAAGGTAACTTGGAGTTTGATTAATAAAAAATAATATTACATTTTTCTCTCTCCCCCCCTCCCCTTCTCCCTCTCCCTCCCTCCCTCTCTCTCTCTCTCTCTCTCTCTCTCTCTCTCTCTCTCTCTCTCTCTCTCTACTTTACTTTGATATGAAAGGGTTCCATTAGGCACGCAATGCGAAATGCGTAGTAACTTTTCACTGCTTTATCAACGAGAATATTTTACTTTAAATTAGTCGATTAGCGATGTGTGCTATCGAAACCCTCCCATTGATATTGGTACACTCTTTATTACTTTACTGATGAAGATGGACCTACGTCATCCCCATCCCACCCATTATCGTTCTTTGTCATTTACGGGCAACTTGGGGTCATCTGGCGCAACCTCCTCTATATTAAGACGCCTTACCTGGACATAACGGACTCTATGCGAAATCCAATGTTGACTCCATCGTTGTACAGTACAGTCATTAGAGCTTTTTAGATGCCATTATATCGGCAAAATCCACAGAAAACCCAACTTACCGACCGTCTGAAAAAAATATTGAACTAACAATGCTACTCGTCATATCAGCAGCACATCAGCGCGTCTATTACTCATCGATTACAATACAACTAAAGCAGGATTCAAGTACATTCAATATGGATCATACTTACGGTCTAATCAAGAAAGACTACCCCAGTTTCGCAGGATGTGTCTCCGACATATTGCACACCTCAGATCTAACCGCTACGTGTAGCATGAATTTCATGCATATACACGCTCACGGTATGTACTTGGAAGGAAGTAGTACCGAGATATTCTTAAGCTGTTGAGACCATTGGTGGATGATAAAGGCGACTACGACTATCCGATCTTCACAACCAGGGTATCATCTCACGCTTTAACGATTGTGAAACACGTGTGCTTGGACAGAGCCATATGGAAGAACGATCTGATCTCGCCATACGATTTGAACGATGAAATTTTTCATCACGGTATACGCCACGTGGGTATACAAAAAATGATGCGCAACACTTAGCAACGCCGTTTCACAATACCAATGACGATATTTGCGAAGATCATGAGGTAATATAAATGTGTTCCCGTACACGACACAGAGGTCTTCGTAAACACGCTGACGGTTTTCATCATCAATGAAATTTAAATATATTCAAGTAGAATGATCGATAATAAAATCTTTTATTACGCATGGTTGACATTCAAATCATTTTGAATAATTTCAGTGCCATCTATGATTTGGTTTCCACTCGCAAATTTCTGGGCTGCGTTCGGAAACATCACCCGAGTGCCCCCATGTATCGCTTCATCTTTGTTGTTCACCTAACGTTAAACTAGAATGAGATAATACACGGGGACACCCGGGTGATGTTTCCGAATGCAGCCTTGGGGGGATGTGCGACAAATATGCAACACATTAAAGAAAATTCGACGAATAAGCGCAATAAGAGGGTCAGTCGAGCGTCAATGGGTGCATCCAGAAGCACGACCGCTCACTGAGTACTCATTGAGCTCTTGTATCTGATTGGCATATTTCATTAGATCTAAAAATATAGACCAAACAGATACAAGAGCTCATTGAGCGCTCAGGCTAATTCTACAATGTGCTTTTTGTTTCCTGTTTCTTGCTGTTTGTTTCTTGCCTTCTTGATCAAAAAGGCAAGAGACAAACAGCAAGAAACAGGAAACAAAAAGTTACATTGTAGAATTAGCCTCAGTGAGCGGTCATACTTCTGGATGCACCCAATGGAACCACCGATTTAGCCGATCGTGCAGCTAAGATCGCACGTATTTATCGCGCGTCCATATCATTGATCCTGGATAGCACCAAAAGCAGGACACACGCATATATATACATTTAACTATGATTGATTAATGCCAATTTGCAATATGGAAAGAGTACTGTTAAAGTATCTAAAAATCTAAATACACAGATCTGAAAATAACTTTATTAATTCATCAAAATAATTCTGTAGGAAATTCAAGCATGACAAATAATGTTGCAAAAAATTTTTATATTCTAGCAATCAGTTTGAGCGTCCTACATAGTTATTTTAATAGGCCAGCAAAATTCTTTTCAGATTTGTATCAATTTTAATTTATTGATTTCTAAATACTTAATTTTTAAATACTTTTAGCAAAACCATTCTTTCTTTAAAGAGAAAATAAAATTTATTAGATGCATCCCCCCCTCACATTGTTGCGCGTAACGTTTTTTTATTTCATTGAAAGCCATAAAAGTGTGATCATCCATATATAAAGATAATATGTACGAAGGAAAATATGCAAGGTCATATGAAAGAGACAATTACCAAAAATATGTGTATGAAAGAAGTTGCGATATTC
>NW_017296157.1:2696094-2717535 GCF_001594075.2 Trachymyrmex cornetzi | reverse complement strand
CCCCCCCCCCCCCCCAGGCGCGCCGGTACCTTCTCGACATCCTCGATCTTCACCGGAGGCAGAGCGGAGTTTGAAACGGCACGTGACCTTGGCCGAAGGATCTCACGCCCGTGGTCCGTCACCATCGAGAAGATACCTTTCCACTTCCCCTCGGACGGCCACCTGAGTGAAGCGACCTTGACTGAGCACGGCGCGGGGTTCGCAGACGATCACCTAAGGCCCAGTGGTGCAGCCCCTCTCACGCGCGTGCTTGGACCCCACTTGGGTTAGCCAATACTTAAACCGCGGGCCTACCGCGCCGCGGACTATTCTTGCAGCATCGGCCGTTGGACCCGTAAGCTCACGTACGCCCTGATCGCACGCGCGTACACACGTGTGGTACACATCGGATACGCGCGGGATATCTATCGTCTGCACAACTTATTTTAATACTTGGTGTATACGACTTACGTGAACGCATATGCGATATCGCGGGGACATATGTAGCACTCCACACGCAAGTGTGCCTCCTGATCCCGCGAGAGAAGGACCGCGTGCACAGTGACGGGAGCCTCCCTTGAAGTCTTTGCAACCCTTCGTCTCCCGGAAGAAGGGGAATTTCCTCGTGATCGGTGTTCCCGAATCCCGTTGTGTTCACCTATCGATCAACGACAGCGTCCAGCATTGGACGCTGATATAGGGAAATACAGTGCGAAGAGTCAAGTGGACGGAATCTCGGATAGTTCGAATCTTTAATGGGTAGCTCGGTTTGATGCAGCGCCGCTGAATAACGCAGGGATCGGTGGTTTCGGTGACGACGTAGCTAGGAGCAGGAGTGGTGAAGTGCACAGTGCCGGCCTTTTTCTGATTTCGGTGGAGCGTGAGTGGAAGGTAAGCGTATTTCGAAAACTTTGGGGTGGAGAGCGGAACGTTTGACCGAGCGCAAATGGTCGCTGGAGAGTGACCCAAAATGAATTTCCACGGCGAGAAATCGGGCCGACTCCTTAAACGGATTCGCGTGTGCGAGCCGTAAAAACCTGCGCTGTGAAAAATCGCGTGTGCGCGAAACGAACTCATTTTAATCGTATCAACCCTTCAAGAAAGATTACGTTTTGGAGACAAAAGATGAGAACAGCTCATCAGAGTAATAATTGATGCAAGACTACTCTATATGTTTAAAGGAATGTACAGACAAATTTTTTTATTAGGAAGAAAATGTATATTTTTTCTTGTTTTGTTTTTTTTCAAGTGATGAAAATATTTTACCACTGTCCGTGTAGTGCAAGTTGATCCCTTTTGATTACCCACATATCAAAAACTTGAAGTAGTAAAGCAGTACGCTAGTGTTCTACAAAGGGTTCTACATACAAGGTTCAAGGTTAAAATCAACTTTCAATTGACATAGAAACTACAATGTTAGAAAAGTTACCTCTAAAATTTTTTTATAATGCAATACATAATTAAATAAAGGAGTCGCGATGTAGATAATTTGCATTTTTACATGTTAATTAAGCTTATTAATATACAAAAAAGCAGGTTTAAAGTCCACGACATTTTTAATCTTAGCCGCAATGTTTATACATACATACCTACATTCTTAAAATTTTATTAATAGCTTCCTGATTTTGAAATTATTTCTAATTTTTTTTTTTAGTTTTTTGCAATTAGAACTGTTTCTTTTTTTCAAAACACGTGTATATTAAAATTAAAAATTACGTGTAATATTAATTTATTAAAAGTTTATTGATACTTAGTCATTAATGCATATAATTAATATGTCTATTAATAATTTTAAAATTCTATATTTTTTTAGATATATTTATGTATGATATTGATTTGGAATAAGTTTATAACGCTATGAATTTCTAAATTCATAAAATTTTTTAAAAGAGTTTTAAAATTAAAAATCTGTACTTTTAGAAGATCGTATCGTTTGAATTACTATGAGTTTTATATACAGAATTTTTACTTAAAGAAAACTACGATCTGAACAAAATGAAAAATTTTTTTTTTATTTTGTGGACCCGTCACATGCACAAAAATACTTGAACTTTTTCGACTTTCTAACGCGAAAACTTAAAATTTTTCCTATAAAATTGTTTTTTAAAAATATTTCTAAAATTTTTTATTACTGTTATATTAAATAAAAGGATCATTCTGACTATTACTCATAACTTTGTTAAAAATCATCGTACCTCAATTTAAAAAAAAAACCGATTCTTACAGCTGAAATTTTGATCTATCATATAATATAATTACAAATTTTTTTTTTAAAGCTTGTAGATATGATATAAATAAAATAGGGTGACGAATTTTTGTTCTCCAACCGAATATATTATTATTACTTATGTTATTTCATGCGCAAAATAATTTATTTAATATGAAATCAAAATTATCTTATTAGTAAATGTCTATTAGCAAAAAATTTTCGCGAAAATAACTTGGCATTTATGTACTGTCTATATCGTGTCCTGCTTGGAACTATTATTAAGGTAGAATAAATAAATTTTTTTTCAATGAGACATACTTTAATAACATATTTTTATACTTAAATAAGATTTTTGAGAAAGTTACATTAGTATTTTGACCTTAATCTTCGAACTGTAACATTTATTACTCCGTTGAAAGTGAATTTTTGACTGCATATTGTGAAATTTTTAATTGTGTAATATTTATCGTATTGTATGTAATATATTTCGTATAGTGTGTGATATTTCGCAATAAGAAAAACGGGATCATAATTTGCAGAATATTTTTAACAATTTTTATAAAAAATTTTTACAAATATAAAAAAATTAAATATTGTTAAGCTTCTTGAGCAAGTGAATTAAATTTAATTAATTTGTCCGTAAAGTTATTAAATTTTTGTATATATTTTTAAATTAATTTTATATATGTATTGAAGACCCAAAGCTAGTAAACATTTTTTAATCTTAAAAGGTGTATTTTAAAAAATATAAAATAATTAAAGATTTTTAATGTGCAAATCGTAGTTTGTTAGTCTGTATAACATTCGGCTATATGTAAATATGAATTTTTGAGAGTTTATAAATAGCGATTTACTTGCATTATACAATCGAGACGTTTCGCCGCAAGGCACATCCGTACAATCGTTATAGAACTTTAGAAATATTGACATTACCTCAATTCAAATTAATTCTAATTCTATCGTTAACATCGACATGTATTTCGGTAGACTTAACTGAAAAGAGAGAGAGAGAGAGAAAGAGAGAGAGAAATTCTTAGATAGAAACTTCATACACTTGACAGAAATTAAATCGGCTACCTATGTATTCGTGCATTCAATTCGCATCAACTATCTTAGTATAACCCCCACGTATATGTTCAAGCACGTGAAATGCGTCACATTACACAACCGTTCGAAACATGCTGTAATATTCGGCACAAGGTCGCTGGACCGTTTTCGAGCCAGTTTCTTAACAAACATGGCGTGATTTCGTGTATCCGAGGAAAACGGATCCTGCTCTTTCAAAGCGACATCAAGAGCGCGTAAACATGCGTAGAATTAGAACTTACGAATAGTTCAGCCAATGTCTCCAAGCAAATGACTCCAAACTCGTGTAATTCTGAATTTGATTAGTTAGACTTGATACGAAAATATAAGAATAATATTGATATCGTTTTTGTACGTTTACGTAATTTTTATGATCTAAGTCCGAAGTGACATATGAAGTAATATCGGAAATACTAATAAAATAATACTGATACGAATCTTCAATTAACAGTACAATTATTCAGTTAAGAGTATAATTATCGTCCATACTGAATACCAATGAATGATACAGCATATTAGACTGCAGGAATCATTCATTAATATATACATGTAACGGTTAATAATTATACCATGAAATAGACGAAGAATAGTGGAACGGCGAAAGTTTAAAGATATAGCTAAACTAAAGTGTATGCCGATTTGATATTGACAGATTGAAATAGTCCGAGATTATCATTTTCCAATGTGTGACAATATGCATGCTATGTAACGAACGTCAACGTTACTTATTCTAACGGATATTGGCAAATTTCCGAGTTTTTTCTACTCAAAAACGGTGATAACGCAGTTTCCGTTTAAAATTAGGAACAATCGACTTAACTGCGACTACAAGAAAATCGCATAATGTAAATTGCTTTATACTAGCCGAAGACGCATAGTGAATATCAATTTGTTCCGCAAGAATCAGAACTTACTATTTTTACTTTTTTCCTTGTTTTTTTTTTTAAAGTTTCGTTAGAACGTTTCCTATGATTATAAATTCTTGAACTATTACTGTAATGTTTTATACCTCTTTAAGACAGATTATTCGTTTCTTTATAATTATTTTAAACTAATAAATTAAAACGTTTTTCATGTAAAATATTGTAATTACATATTCTTTCATTTGCTAATTCTTAAATAAAAAATCACGTACGTTAAAACATAGTTATTTTTTAAAATATTCAAGGCAAAAGACATTTATGACATATATCGTTACGATATATGTCATTTCTAAATCAAAGATTTGTCAAATGACGGATTGCCAATACACAGTAAAGACAGTAAGAAATAAAAATTACAACTTTATAATAACTTGCAATAAAATGTCACAACAAATTGATCAAGATTTATCTGAATATCTTTGATAAAAAGAATTTATCTTAGTTTACTGTCAATATGTACATTCTATCAGAAAATTAATAGTTTTCAGTTCTATAAAATCTTTAAGAGTTCAATATTAATATGAAAAAAAATTTTAAATAAGTACTTCAATACTTAAACGCGTGCTTTCTTTGAGCTCGTTAGTCATAATAGAATTCTTGAGATTTTTATTGCCTTGTTAGACCTAAGATGAAGAGACGATAAAGTAATTGTACTTAATTAAGTTCTTCAACATCGTTAGTTTCCACCAAGATTAATAATAATCGTCATGCAGAAAATGAAGAAAGAAGTACATTTCGCGTTTACACGAAAGATTAACGAATGATTTCATGTGTGTGACACAATACGTTTGTGCAAAGCTTCGAAGATATTTTACTCTAGTCAAGGCTAAGATCTCTCCGACTGCAGTGTGTCGAAAGAGTGGTAACGCACCGTTGCTTTTATCCAAATCGAGGACATTAAAACACTTGAGAATTGCAAATAATTACTTTCAAGTTAACGATAACGAGACTTTCTTGCGTTATCCTTCAAATATTATCTAAATTTCATATTCTTTGAGTATCAGTTGCCAATTAATGTTCAATTTATAGTTTATACGATACTGATATTCACGTATAATTTGATCTAAATGTATGCACAAAACCTGAAGTTAACGAAAATCAAATATGGTTTATCAGATTTATGTAAAAAGTCTTCCGCTTGAAGCCATATGCATATAAATTATTTTCTCGTGTTTGAAAATTTTAGTAATAATTATTTGTCGTTCTTATTTTCATTTACAGAACATTTCGTACCTTTCAAAATCTTATTTTTTATTATGCCACATTCCTCTAAATCATAAAATTGTTTTCTAACCAATTCTGCAAAAACACATCCTCTCCATAAATAAGCAAAGTTGCCCTATGAAAAATTTTAGTGTACAAACAGTTTTAGCCGAAAAACGTGCTTTCACGTCGGGCAAGAAGTTGGGAAATTTTTACGGTTTACTAATCGGCGCGTCGATTAGCACGTAAAACGTTAGAACGACGAATTAGAAAACTGCAGGGTATTTTATAATTAAATTCCCAAAAGTGCTATCGGCAAAGAAAGTAGAACTACGACAGCGACGTACAATAATTAGTTTTACAACGCAGTTGTTGAATGCACCTGGCTTCGTTTTGCGGTCGAAGACAAAACCGTCTGGTGCGATTAACTTTGATCATAAATTTCGGGAGAGAGAGACAGGTGCACGATATTATTTTGTTATCTACTTTCCTTATAAAAAGAGAAATGTGTGCTGCGATCGGAACGTCAAATTTTTTTGCGATTTCATTGAAGAGAAATGCCTAACATGGAAACTCGAGGAAGAATGTGGGGTATTATGTGGAGGATAAGATTACCCTTAGAGAAATTTAATACTGTAAATCGGTTAGTGATAAATTACTTATTTTGAAATAAAAAGCTTAATAGTGCTTTGTATTAAAACCACTGTTATTAATGCTTTAAAATAAATAAATGGTAAAGCGAGCATATAGGAGTCAAGCGCAGAAATTATTGCACAGATTTAATATATGAATATAAGTTTAATGGTAACGGGAGAAAACAACGATTACATGTTTTGAATCTTCCTTAGATTAGAAAAATTTTATAAAAATAAAAAAGTAAATATTAAAATTAAATATAAACACATCTCATACGTTAATGTTGCATATATCATAGATTATTTAATTACTCATAAATTAATTTCTAATTTATTTGCATTATATATCGTCATTTTACTAATGCTATTATAAATCCGCGCTTCCACCTAGCCGTTTCTAAATAAATGCCGTCGTTACTCTCGCTGGGTGGTGAAAACGGTTCTTAAAAGTTGATACACTTCGATCACGCAAGAACAGGCTAGTAGCACAGAGAAATTAGCGAATAATACCTCCGTCTTTTTTTGCTACATAAGAAAAAAGTTACACGATGACGTTTAACGAATAAACCCGTTTTGTGATATAGGATGCTCATTTCCGGAATGATAGTGGAGGAAAAGGTAATCGCCGAAGGCGAATCGCTAGTGAACGGCAGTGAGAGTCGTTGAGCAGAAACGTTAAGCTAGTACCATTAGACGAGTATTGAAGAAGAAGAAATGAAAACACTTGACAAAAGTATATCTATAAATCATATCTGAAGCAAAATCATCACAAAGCATACCATAATTTATCATAATTATGCACAATATGCAATAATGTGCAGTATTAATCAAAATGCTGCATTTTTTCTCTTTTACGGCAATTAATTAATTATAATAAGCGTAACAAACGACTCCATAAAGTTGTAAATTTCCTTCTGAAGAAGTGAAGCGCATTCTTTGAAAAGAAGAAAGTAGACAGAAAAAATAAAATAGTTTAATAAAAATCTCATCAGTATTCTATAAAAACTCTTTGGGATTATATTCCTCTTTTTTCAAAATTAGATGTACGTTAAAAATCAATATTAGAAAAATATTCAATGAGTTACAAAACAAGTTTTAAATACGGCACATTTTCTGATATTTGTCAAAAATAATAGAAAATGCGTGTTGCCACATAGAATTCGCTTTAAAGGTGATTATTAGTTGCAAATTAATTCTATTAGAAATTTATCTATAATAATATAAATATAATATAAAATATATATACATTGTATATATATTTTGTATATTATACAATATAAAAACAAAATATTTAATCTTTTTATTAAGACAAATCATACGTAAAAAGCATGAACATATATTACCGAACATATATTGGAACATATGTTCCAATAAGAATTATTTATTTTTTATATTCGTATGGAATAAGTTGTGGAATTTAAAGATTAATTTGTAAAGTACAGAATCTAAAGTAAAAAGATAAGAAAGTGGCATCGTGATAAAAATTCACTGACACGAAAACCATACAAGAATCACCGAAGGCGTATTACGCGTCACATTTAATAGCCAATGTAGCATTACCTACTTAGCACGCTCTTCTTCGACTCTCACCAATGGTAATTCAGAGATTCAGAGATTAAAGCAAAAATGTCTAAAACATGAGAATATAATATCTTACAAACGAGTATACAATATTCTATCATCGGCATAATATTATTATTATTATTAGTCTTTCTTATACCTCAAAAGGAAAGCTTTATCGTAAAGAAACAGCGATCATGTACCATAAATTGCAAATTGTAGATCATAGATAGTATCGTTCATCATGTTCCGTTCATGCGAGTCGAGATATTCCACTTGGAGCACAAATGCATTAAATTATTTTTCAATAATAGAGTGATACAGTAAAGAATAATATAACAAGAGTAATTAAAAGCGTGATTAAGAAGGATATATTATTTGTAAATGTAACAGCAAAAAGTAGACAAAATATCTAATTCTATTCAGTATCTGCTGAAAAATGAATCATATAGTTAATTAATTAGTTAATTATATGCATTTAAGTATATAACAGAGAGGTAGCCATACTGAACATAATTAGTAATAAACAATTAATCATATTTAAATTGTTTCAAAGCGCAAAAAAGATGAAACAGTTTTGTAAATAATTTTGTAAGTACAGCATTTAGCGACATTTGTTTGCTGAGCACTTACGAAAGTAAACAAAAAGATAGCGGAGAGATGATGAAACCAGTCCATGAAATGCTTGGCGAAAGGTAAAGTTGTCCTTTTGTCGCATCTATGTATATACCAACGTTACCTCCGATGGTTTTCAAGCCTGTTTTCTTGACACGATTCTAATCCGGTCAATATGCTGAATCTCTCGACCGCAATATTCCTTAATTTACTGTTCATGATTAGACGAATCATAAACATTGAATTCTTTCGCAAAAACTAACAATCTCACTAACCGACTACTTGTAGCAGGTACATTCGATCGACTAACATTTGTATTTGAACAGATAATGGAGTGCAATAAATTGATAAAAATTGCAATTTGAAATCTTTATAATACAGATTATATATTTAAGACATTTTTTTAGAAAAATATAGGTTGTGAAAAAATAATAGCTCTTTTAATTTCATCTTTAACACACAGAAAGGAAAGTGTTTGTGATTGCATGAAAAAATAATTATGGTTAGAAACTATATTTTAATAATACTGCCATAATGTTAACAATAACTATATTTATAGACTATCAATCAAAAAAATATAAATACAGTACAGTGTAAATATATTATACCTAGAAAATGGCAATAAATTTTATAGTTAAATTATAATAATTGCAACCATTTTTTTTCTCTTAATGTAGAATACATATTTGGTTAAAAATTTATCGCTTTTTCAGAATGATATGATCATGAAATCAACTAAATTAATAGTAAGTCTTGAATATTTTTAATCAAGATAAAATTCGAGGAAGAATTAAAATGGCCTGATAAAATTAGAAGCAAAACAATATTAACAATATGATTGATTTCATTACCATATCATTCTGTAAAAAAAATTATTTACTTTTAGCAAAATGTATATTCTATACTGAGATAAAAAAATAGTTACAAATAACATTCCTGACTCGGTACTTTAAAACAAGTCTCTTTCGAAGACGATTCGCGGTGCAAGTCCTGAAAGTAAAAACGTGCGTGCAAAAAGAGAAGTCACACTTGAGAGAGTACGAAATATGGACCGAGAGGAAAGAAAGGTCGAGGAAAATAAAAGGAAAGAGCCGCTTGTCTTTCAGTCATGACAACGGCCGCGAATGACGACGGTGAATATCTCGCATGCGACGTGATACACCACGAGAGGCCGATCGGTAATTAACCGGACGGCACGACCCACTTACCCACTAAACTCGAAGAGCCATCCATCGTGCGGATGTTACCTTCGTCATCATCATAGGAATTCTCTCCCATTGAGAGAGAACCCGCATGGTGAAGACGACACCGGCTACACGACGTTTCTCTCTTTCTCCTTGTCCCTCTTCTCGCCTTCACCTGATCTCAGCCTCCTTATCTCGCACTCTCGCAAGACTTTCTCTATATAGCAAGCACCGTTTGACTCTACAGATCCGTGCTCGGCATATCGCCGAGATAAAACCGCATGCGTCAAGATTCACATGCCACACATATCTCGTGTGAAACACGTGCCGCTATTAACCTTGTTGGTTATAATGATACATATTTCATCTCAACATCGGATTCTTAACATGAAAGATATTAACCGACATTCATAGTCGATTCTCATTTCAAGATCATCTTAATTTATGTCTTAAGATACTAATACGACTCTGTGAGCAGTTTCATAGCCCATTCTTATTTTAAAACCGTCTCAAGTAATGTCTTAAGATGTTAATGCGATTCTCTGGCCGGTATTCATAATCGGATCTTATATTTAAGACCGTCTTAAGTACAGTCTTAAAATGTCATTAATCAATCAGAGGGCCGCATTAGTGACTTAAGACATTACTTAAGATAAGAACCTTAAAATAAGAACCGATTATGAATACTGACCTGTAATTGGTTTATAACATCTTAAGATGATCTTAAATATAAAAATCTACTATGAATACTGACATATTATCTACTCTCTAAATTCTTGGAGTAGAATCTCACTTAAATCTAATTTTAAAAAAGAGTGGTTCAATTTTCAATCTTTAAGAGTGAAATTTCATTCTTCAGAGTCAGATTCACGCTCAAAGTTTTAAAGAATATTTTTAAATTAAAAATAGGGTAAGAGTATGTTTGTAAATTTCATTTTTCTGTTCTATAAAATAGATAATATTTATATTTTCGTAGTTAAAAATAATTTATTATTATTTGCGGTATTGTATAAGATTGTGATTAGATTATTTATTTATTTAAGCAATTTCGCAAATAATAAATAAATAATAAAACTTTTAGTTATTTTTTATTGTGCAGTTGAGTCATATAAAAAGTTGAAAGAACAGATTATGGTAATTTAAGAGGCGAACGTATATTAATAAGGTTTAGCACAAACGAATGCTAATATTGTATGAATAACTTCATTAAAAATTCTAAAACTAATCCTTAACGGAAGATCCACTTTCATTTAAGCAATGCATATTTATTAAGAAACTTATAGGTGCGAAACTCAACCCAGATTCTCGATAAACGATTGCGTTGCAATTATGTTTTATGTAATTCCGGTCTACAACATTGACATCACTTACATGCGGATATCAGTGTTTTAATAACGTTCATCTAGAGTGACATAAAATCCGCGTCGCGAGTTAAGGTTGAATACTTCAAGGTCTGCGTGTTGCGGAATATAAAGCAGGGTTTTCTCGCGAGAGCGAGCTGATGCGTTTCGATGCAATGCACATACAAGGCGCAACGCTGTGAAAAGTACAACCGTTGAAAAAAAAATAGAAAAGAAAGATCGACGCACCAAGTCGGCGGGAAAAGGCCGAAGGGCCACGCAACGACATTGGGCAACCTTCAGCTGTGTATTGCTGTTACTTCTCTTTTCGCAGTTCGCGGAACTGCAATATCGATTACGCAAACTGCAAACTCTCCGCTGGCCTTAAAATACCGGCCGCGGCGATGATCAAATCGCGGCTCGTTTAATTTTCCAGTCTACTTATTGCTTGCTCATCCCCCGTGTCTAAGGGGATTTGCAGTCGTATTTCGATGCTTCTATGCATCCGATAACTGCTATGATAAACCAATATATCATTTCTATCCGTATAATTCAGTATGATTGCGTTAGGTGCAGTTCATACCGATATTCATCAGAGAAGGATCTTGGAGCGATAGTCTGTGTTTTGCCGGAAATTTTAAGGTGATTTGATCGAGAATTTCCAATTGAGGCAGTAAGTCGGTTAAAAAATAAAAAAAGTCATAAAGATTCAACGATTCGATAATTTTTGATAAATATCACGCATAAAACAATTCTTTAAAATATTTTAGCAGTAGAAAGATTTTTTTATTACCTCTGTATAATTTAATATGATTGCACTAGGTGCAATTCACTCCAATTCATCAGAGGATAGAATTTCAGAACAATAGACTGTGTTTTAAATTACGTTGAAAATTTTTAAGTGATTTAATCGAGATTACTTCCAATCAAGACAACAAGATGGTCAAAAGATAAAAAGATAAAGATCTATCTTTTCGTTCATTCTTTAAACTTCTACTTTGGAGAACTTGGGTTCTCGAAACTTTAACTAACGATTTGGCAATTTTTGATAAATATTACGTATGACATGATTCTTTAAAAAGTTCTAGTAGCAGGAAGATATTATAGTTGCATCATGACGGAAATTATGAGTAATCTTATGTCAGAAATCATAAACATATCGTTGAGTCTTTTCTTTCACCCTTTCGTTTTCTCTGCAGGCATAATTCAAAACGTTCTTGTAAAAATGATAATAGATGTCTCGTCAAATTGTCATAATTACGTCACGAATACGGAAATCATGAGTGATCGAGTGTTACAAATTGCAAAGACGTTTACGCGGACTCTTCGTCACGATAAGTTGCCACCCGATGTGACGGTGACAAAAAAAGCAACCAGAAACGTTTTCGAGGGTGGTTACGTAGGGTTAAATCGGACTCGGAAGAGGAAACTAACTGGACGAAAATGATTTAGGCGATTACACGATTACCTCTTACGAGAACAAACCGTCTCTACCGCGATTACACGAATCAGTTGTTATGCACGAAAGTTCGTGCGACTCATCGCTAATAATCGTCAAACGTCGTCAGATCAACGAAAACGCAATCTAATCGTACAGCATAATGTGTACGGCGTGGTACGTAAGATTACGAAATTGATTTCTTTTCTGATAAACAGCGAGAAAGTGTCATTCATGAATTTAATGCTGTCCATCGGCGACACAAGTAATGCTGACAAAGCTCGATAAGTATGTTATGACGCGACAAAAAGAGACAGAGAGCGAGATGTGCAAAATCGTTGATGGGCGATATAACAAATTTGTCATCTGCATCATGACTGTCCCGCGATTACACGAGAAGCTTATCGAAAAAGATCAAATGTTCGCGAGTGATTACGTGTGTATATTTACGGTAAAACTCGCTAGATAATCTCCAACAAGTACTGCAGTTTATTCTTGTTAATCTCTCTTCGTGTCATCTTTCTTTTTGAGCATACAACGTAAACAAATTATAGATGCAATGAATGATTGCTGTTAGAGTTGAACAAGCACTTAGCGGTTAAATTGAAGAAAGATGTTTCCGTTAAAAGACGTGTGGAAGTAAATGAAAGTAAATGAAAATAAGATATGTATTAAAAAATAATTTAATTCAATATATATGTAAAGCAAAAAATTCATACATATTTATAAATACATATAAATTACATATTTATTATGTTTCATGAATAATATTGTTTTCTATTTCGCTGGCAATTATGTGGTTAAACTGTTGCCGTTGTGAATTTCTCTTTTTTGCTAGAGATGTTTAGAGACGATTTTCTAATATATTATAATTTATAAATAACAACAATTGTCAATAGTAAAATTATTATAGGCTCCTCAAGATTATAACAAAATAATGAACAAATATATGGGGAGGTAAAAGTCCGCGCAGTAATCAGTGCGCAAATTTAATGATACAATAATTAGTTCATTACATAAAATAATAATTTATTGATTCGTGACAATGTGTCCGGATGCGTTTTGACTTAATTCAAGTCATTATCAACGGATTTATTTGATTATATATGGTGCTCTAAGAATGCAACAGTCACAATACCAACCATTCATCTTATCAAAAAGATTCCTGCGTCCTAGTGGTTTTCTGACAAAAATTGTGTCGATTATAAAATTGATTCTTCAACCAGCACGTTTCTATATAATCCATTCTTACACATTAAAGCAGGTAGGTTTTAGAACGTATGTAGCAATTTGTAGCGTAATATATAATTGAAAAATATAGTACTGAGAAATTCTGAAATTTAAGAGTTAATCCATTGACACCCATTAATCTATGTCGAGCATTAAAATCGTATCGTTCGACAGCTTCAATCCAAAGAAACTGTCGAGAAATCATTAGAAATCAACGGTCAGGTTCTGCGCTAAATTGCATGTGTCATTAGCTTTATTACTGAACAACGATGATGCGTGAGATTTAGCACAGAACAGAATCACATCTGTTCGATTTATCTCAACGCAGCGACACACGTATCTGATTAATGCCTGACGCGTGTACACTTTATTTAAAATTAATCTATTTAATATTGGCGTTATAAAAATAGAATTGATTTATTTAATATTATATTTATCTGCAATTATTCATTAACGTATTTTTAAGCTGTCGATTTCTTTACAAAACATAATTCATAATGTGCTGAGTTAGAACCAAAATTTGTAGTGCTACAAATTTTTAAATTCAAGTTGTAATGTTGTTAAAAATAAATAAAATTTAAATTTAAAAAAGGGTTTTTAACCTTAGTCTCTACTTTCGAAAAATTATTGTGTCCTTTGAGTTTCTATAAGTTTGATAATTTTTCTATATAGTCGACAAACTGAACAAAATGAGAAATTTTCTTCTCAGTCTGTAAACCCGTCACATGCCCAAAAAAATTACAAAAATTTTCGATTTTCCAACGTGAAAATTCAAAGTTTTTATTTTTTTTAAATGTTGCTAAGATTTTTTATTACTGAGTTATCAGGAATTAAATAATAAAAAGAAGCATTTTGACTTTAATTACTCATAATTTCATTAAAAATCATCATATCGCAAAAGGCAGATTCTCGAAGTTGAAACTTTGCTTTGTCGAATGTTATAACCGCCAAATTTTTTTTTTAAACATGTAGATACAAAGTAGCGCTACGAACTTTTGTTCCAATACCCAATACTAAATTCTGCGTTAAATGGATTAGATATATCGGGATTTGTTAAAACGTACAATTGTTTGTATCAATAGAGATTGCTTCTTTTTCAAGAATGTAGGCTGAGGTAAGCGAAGATTCATGATACATTAATTTCACACATCACGTTCAGCATCGTTGCATATGCGAATCTCTGACATCGTTGTGTTCGCTCGGAAGAAGCGAAAACGGTGATTTATTAGGTCGTATAGAAAACGAGGCGAAAAAGGAAAATGCGGAGAGGTGATGGAAGGAGAAGGACGAAAGCGCAAGGGAAGGAGGAGACCGGTTCACATCCGTGCGTAAAGTCGCAGCGAAAGCACGGTATAACAACGATGACTTTGCGATAACGCCGGGATTCTTAAATGATGTTCGCCACGAGCTTCCTGACCTATTGCGTTCATGTCGAAGTCTTTGATCGACGATTAGAATGACATGTAATATACGTGTATTCCGCGTGCGTAAACGTGAGCGGAAAGAGTTATCCGGGAGTCCCATCCGCACGATTGTAGGATTGCTGTAATCTTTGACTCTCTCAACACACACTCTCACACATACGAATCTCTGATAAAATATATTAGATATAAATAAGTAATCCACTATTTTTATATATAATTCAATATTTATTTCAACTCCCGACCGATGTAATATTTTTCGCAATAAATTTATTTTTCAGTGCATTAACATCTTTCTAATAGGGTGGCAGATTGAGAATCAAATTATTAAATGCTTATTAATTTAATTTGTGATATCTTTTTTTTTTATTACAGTAGTTTAATTGCGTTTATAAATCCGACAAATATATCATTTCGGTGCGCAATTCAAATGACTACATATTTAGTATATAAATTCACATAGAAATGATTTAAAAGCATCTAAGATTCACCTTCGACTGTAATAGGCATTAAACTCTTACTTGTTGTGTATTCACATATACGGTCTTAATACATCATTTATCAATATTTATTGCCGAAACATACCGACATCATCATGAAAATAATATATATCTCTAATATTTTTCAATATTTTTTTCACCTTTCAGAGTTATAAATTTCGACTTGACAGAAGACTGTCTTTACTTGTGATGAATTCATAAAAACTATTTTCTTATTCCTTTTCTGACATTTTTTCTAAATTTTTTTGTCAAACATAGCATGTTGCATCGGCCGGAATAAATAATAGTTTGAAGGCATTACATCCTTTGAGTACGCTGGGTGTGGTAAAATATCTTAGCCATGTTGCAATAGTATCTTTGATCAATTTCGTCACAAGAAACCGAGCAATGCTCATTTCGGTCTCATAAGGCAAAATTAGTCTCAATTGGTATTCACGTAGCACCTTCAATTTATCATTTGTTCCGGTCCATGTAACATATGTTTTGTCTAACAAAAAATTTAAAAATGCTGAAAAAATAAAAAGTGGCATGATGAATTCGTTGCATAAATGAGTGCGGAAAAATGCTATTCAGTCAAAGCAAATCTTCGTGCCTAATAATACTTTTTGGGAATTAATACAATTTTCAATTCATGTCAATTGTGCGCTAATTATTTGTCGGTATCGAAACATACTGTCCTAGACTAAAGCTGGAGTTACATCATAAATTAAATTGACAAGCGATGACAATCAATAATATTAAATTGAGCAACTTAATATTATTGATGCTAACGAGCATCTTTAAAACTCTGTAAATCATTTATTGCGAAAAATATTACCTCATCCGGAATTCAAATCTGCATCTCTCGAATTCCGTGCTGGCATCTAGGAATTCATTACAAGTAAAAACTAGTCTTTCATATCAAATGAGAATCTTTTATACATAATACATGAAAAAGAAGAAAACAGAAGACGATTAATTTCTGAGAAAAAACTTTTTTGTTAATTAAACATTAATTTTCCAATTGTTTATCTGTTTTACAGCACGAACAGCTTAAAAATCAACAGAATTTTTTCTCAAAATCTTTTAATAACATATATATATTTTTATTTTATTATATAGATTACTTTACTGTATGATCTCCCCTGCAACGATACAAAAATTTTCATTTACAAAATGAATTTTTTTAAAAGTAATATACACTCACATGCGCGTAACTTTTTTTATCAAAAATAATCGTAAATTAAGAGATCTTATCCGAACAAGAAATTAATTCGTGTCCGAATCGAGTTTGACTAAACAATCTGTTTGAATGTAGGTCATTAGGGCTAAGTTACAACTGGCAATAAACCGGATTAAACTAAATATTTGCCTTGATTTACACATGCTTAGAAATTCCATGAAGCTTTAGGATAATAACTCTTTCACTACTAAATGAAATGTGGTTTCTACACTCATTAATTCTTCATCAAGTTATAAAGAACGATCGTATCTCCTCGGTTACGTATGGCGCTTAGCTGATACCAGAAAAATGTAAAAAAACCTCCTGAAGAATTACCTTTATAATGTATGTTAACGATATTCAAAAATATATAAAAAATATATACTATGTATTCATTCTCTCTCTACATAACTACAAAAAAATTAAACATTTCCTTTGCACTTAATTTGATAAATAAATATTTTGAGTACATTATCCATTCTTCATGCATTATATGTATAAAAATATTCTAAAATTAATAAAAATCTAAAAGTAACGCACTAATATTTACAAAGTGTTTTTAGAAACATCTGCTTTAGATTCAAAATATTTTAATTCCCGAGAGAGAGAGAGAGAGAGATTTGATTAAATCTTATAATTATAATTATATATCATAATTACATTTTTAATAATATTGATTTGCATTTTTAGAGATGGCGTCGGCGGCAGCAGAATTAGTAGCAGAGAGAGAGCCGGAGCTGAGGATCGAGATGACAGATTCAAATAGGACATTCGGAGGTGCCCAGGGTCTAGTCAGAATGGCTCTGGATCAGTACACGGAAATTCTCACGACAGTTTCCGACCCACGTGTTAGTGACTGGCCGCTAATGGATTCGCCCGTACCGACAATCCTTATCGTCCTCCTTTATTTGTACGGCGTTGTCATATTCGGCCCGCGTATGATGGCCAACAGAAAGCCATATAAACTCAGAGGAGTCCTGGTAGCATATAACGCGTTTCAAGTTGTCTTCTCACTAGGAATGATGTACGAGGTAAACATTTTTTTATTATTTTCAAAAAAATAAGACAGTCTTATCATCGATATATTATAAAAGTGCATAATTTGGAAAAATATTCGCTTGGAAGGTCTGTGCAAATTCTCAAAATTCAAATAAAAAAATTTGTTAGATAAAAATATTTTTAATCTGTAATATATGCACCATTTTACATCCACAATGTTTTTCTATTTTGTAAATATTTTCATAATTCTTCTCATACAGAAATTCGAGTTTTTGAACAACAAGGGTTTTTAAAAATCATTTACACTGTTAAATGTGTTTAAAATATCTTTGCAAAACAAACATTTAATAATAAAAAATTTTTCAATTTTAAACGTTTTAGTGTTTTTAATCCAAACGCACAGTGTTTTGTTTATTGAAAAAGTTTAAAATTAAAACATTTTTTTTAAAACGGAGACAAGAATACAATTTTTTAATATTTTAAAATTAAACATTTTCTTTTTGAATGTACTGAAAAATTCGCACAAAATTTCAGACAACTCAATACAACGCCTTTCCAAAATATTCACTGGTATAGACTAACGTAATATATCTAATTAATCCTTTAATAAATCAAGACTCCTTACAAATCTAATTAAATACAGTAAGGAAAATTGATCTAATTCGAAATCGTTATATTATGAAACAAAATATAATAGAGGAGTTGAAAGAGATATAATCGATAGGCAAACAAGTATCAAGAATCAGGAAAGTAGATGAAGAAGCGCACAGGTTAGAAATCCTATAATTTACGGAATCATGCAATCCATGGACGGGTAAACAATGCTCGTAGAAAATGCAAGAGAAATGGAAGGAATAAGAGAGAAAGGAAAAGAATGAGAGCATTATATGAAGGAGAGAGAAAGAAAGAGCCTCGAGACAACCTTCCACGTCACCCTTGACTTTCGCGTTTTCTTATAGCCATCATTAAGTTCTCGTTATAGCGTGTATGACGTGCAAAGTTCACGAGTGCCAACGATCCGGCGGGATCTAAGGACTCAGCTGAAACAGTTGGAAGCCGGTTAAACAACTCACTCGTTATATATATATATAGGTCACGATGTAAGTATGCCGCCGGTATGTACGTATTCGAAATCGAAAATGATGGGATGGCTAATCGCAGGGAGGATTATGAACTATCAAAATGAACAGCCACGTATAATCCTCGTTCGCCGAACCTATACGACTAACAAAGTGTGACGGTGAAAGGAGATGTGATGAATAGAATCGTATAATCATTGACAAAGATCCAAGAAGAGACTTCGACCTAGAACTTCATTGGTTGCACTAAAAGAAAAAAATGGTTGCAATTATCATAATTTACAGTCCATTTTTTCGGTACCAATCCTGTGCCAACTATATATTTTTAGTAGAGCGATAAATATAAATATTATTTTTAATATTACAGCAGTAGTAATTATTATTAATATTATAACAGTAACTATAAAAATGGAACTCTTAATCATAATTTACCATGTAATTATATTCACTAATACCAAATATTTTTCTCTCAGCGTATATCGCGCCGAATCAATGCATTTAGCTTAAATGGTACCAGATATAATACAGTTTTCATATCACTCTTACTTCAAAAGTGACACAACAAATTAATAGCGAATTCGATCAAATGCACTCAATGTTCACTGGTCGTCGTACACAGATTGACATAAAAATGTGTGTTTAATATAAGCAGAAATAAGCTTTGTAAAGTTAGCAGGACCAAATCAGCAGAATCAAATCGGACCTATCAGAATTTTTAGTACGCTGAGAAAAATTTCCAGATTTTATTCGTTTAAAATGTAACTAACGGATATTTCCGATAGATTTTGATCGTATTTATAGGACTGTCCGATGAAATTTTAGGACTATCAGATAAAATTAAGAAAATTTTATCATTTGTTGAATATTTTATCATTTGTTGAATATTTTATTATTTGAAATATTTCCATTTCACTTTTACATTTAAATTAAATACGTAAAACGGCTATAATACGCACTCTTGCGCATTAATTTGTTCAATCAGATTTGCTATAAGTTTTATAGAAAAAAAAAGAACAATTTTTTTTTCAATTTGATAGAAAATTATTGATTAATCAAATAATATTGACAAAAAGAATATATTTCTAACATGATCAAACGTCATTTTTATTTTACGATCCTTATAAAAGCTCACCTCGTTCTAGTTATGATGATTTTCTATAAAGTTAAATTAGTTCATTTTTAATGATTAATTTTTATTTAATATCGTCAAATTATTTCTATTTTCCTTTTTTGTATTAGATATACAGTACATTGTATTATAGATATACTGTACAAAATATTGAAAGTACATAAATATAATACAAATAATCCTAATGATATAATTAATATCAAGATAACTTTTCACTAATTGAAAACAAGCATAGGAAATTAATAAATTAACACCTTCTACTTTTAGTACAAGATACTATCAGCAGCTGTAGTATAAACTCAGTCATGGTAACAGCTAAAAAATCACGTTTTTGAGTTGTATCACATTTTTGAAATAAGAAAGTAATATGTCTTATAATTATAAAAGTTTTATAAGTCTTAATTAGTTACCACATAGATCATTATACATATTAGATATATAATGAGCAAGTTTTCTTATCTTATCTTGTGCTACACTGTAACTCTTATGCAAATTGCTAAGAAGTCAAAAGTCACACTTGATCTATAATCATAGGGAAATTCATAACGTCATGAATATAAATCAAAATAAACATACATATTATAAATACGATAAATACAACGAAATAAAATTATAAATTTTATACAACTAATTTTCAACTACTTCCAAGTTACAAATAAAGTGTGAATGAACTACAACAAAAAAATGAAATAATTTAAAGTTTATTGTCTCGATCATTGACTTTCTTATTTTAACACGCATTTGTGTGGAACAAATTACATGGAGATTCATATTGTGATTAATTATTTTCAATTACTTTATATTAAATTTAATTAATAATAATCCATAATTAGACCTTTAATTGTATATTATAATTAATTAGTAATTCAGATCCACTGCGAATCGTAGATTTTAAATTGATAGTTATGGTTGATAGGCGGTGAAATTTAATTAGATATATTCCCGTTCACTGACGAAATACCTGCAATGTCTCCATAAGAACGCGATTACTATAAAAAGCAGTAATCTTGCAAAGCCAATATTACAAAAAGTATCGAATAAAAGAATATTCAAGGATTGAAGTACAGACTTGTTACAAATTTTTCAAGTTTTGACTGAATCAATTCTTCAAGTGATATAATTAATTTAGATGGGCAAAAACAAAGCGTCGATTAAATTCGAATAACATTCAATCAATTAAATATTTAGAAATCACAAAATTTGAATGCTACTAAATTTTCTCTTAATCGTTTCGAAAACGGTTCTTTTTTTTTATTTAAAATTTTACTCTTTGTCATATAAACTATAATAAAAATAACAGCATTAAGTTTGTCATAATTTTGATCTTAATCGACTTTCCAATGGAGGACTTACGACATAATTATATAATTCCAAACATGGGATCTCTGCTTTTCCGTCGATAGCCTTGACCTACTTGTCCAATATGTCTAGACTTATTGTAAACAGAGATACATATTATTCTTTATTTTATACAAAAAGGTTATCAGAAGGTGAGATTTGCTCCATAATTAAAATACTAATGTCTAATTAGAATATTAAAGTCACAGTGAGTTATTTTCCACTTGCTAATGATCGATTGTTTTGAGTTTTTTAACCGACTTAATTACATCCTGTTATTGAATCTTATTCAATAAATTGTATTTTTCTATTCCATTATTTTGCGAATTTCATGTATCGATATAACACAATTTTTTCTATTTATACAGGGTG